>NC_091295.1:77996200-78003700 GCF_038502225.1 Cherax quadricarinatus | reverse complement strand
CTGTTTCGATAGATGTATTGAATATTGTTGTTAGGGGTACACATAGCGCCTCTGCTCCGTCTCTCAATACCCATGGGGAGATGTTATCTGGCCCCATTGCCTTTGAGGTATCTAGCTCACTCAGAAGCCTCTTCACTTCTTCCTCGGTTGTGTGCACTGTGTCCAGCACATGGTGGTGTGCCCCACCTCTCCGTCTTTCTGGAGCCCCTTCTGTCTCCTCTGTGAACACCTCTTTGAATCTCTTGTTGAGTTCCTCACATACTTCACGGTCATTTCTTGTTGTCTCTCCTCCTTCCTTCCTTAGCCTGATTACCTGGTCCTTGATTGTTGTTTTCCTCCTGATGTGGCTGTATAACAGTTTCGGGTCAGATTTGGCTTTCGCTGCTATGTCATTTTCATATTGTCTTTGGGCCTCCCTTCTTATCTGTGCATATTCGTTTCTGGCTCTACGACTGCTCTCCTTATTCTCCTGGGTCCTTTGCCTTCTATATTTCTTCCATTCCCTAGCACACTTGGTTTTTGCCTCCTTGCACCTTTGGGTGAACCATGGGCTCATCCTGGCTTTTTCATTATTCCTGTTACCCTTGGGTACAAACCTCTCCTCAGCCTCCTTGCATTTTGTTGCTACATATTCCATTATCTCATTAACTGGCTTCCCTGCCAGTTTTCTGTCCCACTGAACCTCATTCAGGAAGTTCCTCATTCCTGTGTAGTCCCCTTTCTTGTAGTTTGGCTCCATTCGTCCTGGCCTTTCTGCTTCTCCCTCTACTTGTAACTCTACTGTGTATTCGAAGCTTAAAATCACATGGTCGCTGGCCCCAAGGGGTCTTTCATATGTGATGTCCTCTATATCTGCACTACTCAAGGTGAATACTAAGTCCAGCCTTGCTGGTTCATCCTCTCCTCTCTCTCTTGTAGTGTCCCTTACGTGTTGGTACATGAAGTTTTCCAGTACCACCTCCATCATCTTAGCCCTCCAACTGTGTCCCCTTGTTACTGTGTCCAATCTCTGGAACATCCTGTCTTTGTCCACCTTGTCAATTCCTCTCAGTATTTTGTATGTCGTTATTATGTCCCCCCTATCTCTCCTGTCCTCCAGAGTCGTCAGGTTGATTTCCCTTAACCTCTCCTCGTAGGACATACCTCTTAGCTCTGGGACTAGTCTTTTTGCAAACCTTTGCACTTTCTCTAGTTTCTTCACGTGCTTGGCTAGGTGTGGGTTCCAAACTGGTGCCGCATACTCCAATATGGGCTTAACGTACACGGTGTACAGGGTCCTGAATGATTCCTTATTAAGATGTCGGAATGCTGTTCTGAGGTTTGCCAGGCGCCCATATGCTGCGGCAGTTATTTGGTTGATGTGCGCTTCAGGAGATGTGCCTGGTGTTATACTCACCCCAAGATGTGTGTGTGTGTGTATGTGTGTGTGTGTGTGTGTGTGTGTGTGTGTGTGTGTGTGTGTGTGTGTGTGTGTGTGTGTGTGTGTGTGTGAGTGCGTGTGTGTGTGTGTGTGTGTGTGTGTGTGTGTGTGCTCCCCTAATTGTACTCACCTAATTGTGGTTGCAGGGGTCGAGACTCAGCTCCTGGCCCCGCCTCTTCACTAATCGCTACTAGGTCCTCTCCCTCTCTGCTTCCTGAGCTTTGTCATACCTCTTCTTAAAACTATGTATGGTTCCTGCCTCCACTACTTCACTTGCTAGGCTATTCCAATTCCTGACTACTCTATGACTGAAGAAATACTTCCTAACGTCCCTGTGACTCGTCTGAGTCTTCAGCTTCCAGTTGTGACCCCTTGTTTCTGTGTCCCCTCTCTGGAACATCCTATCTCTGTCCACCTTGTCTATTCCCCGTAGTATCTTTTATGTCGTTATCATGTCTCCCCTGACCCTTCTGTCCTCCAGTGTCGTCAGTCCGATTTCCTTCAACCTTTCCTCGTACGACATTCCCCTGAGCTCTGGGACTAGCCTTGTTGCAAACCTTTGTACTTTCTCTAACTTCTTGGCCTGCTTGACCAGGTGTGGGTTCCAGACTGGTGTTGCATACTCCAGTATGGGCCTAACATACACAGTGTACAGTGTCTTGAACGCTTCCTTATTAAGGTATCGGAACGCTATTCTCAGGTTTGCCAGGCGCCCGTATGCTGCAGCGGTTATTTGGTTGATGTGTGCCTCCGGTGATGTGCTCGGTGTTATGGTCACCCCAAGGTCTTTCTCCCTGAGTGAGGTCTGTAGTCTTTGTCCACCTAGCCTATACTCTGTCTGCGGTCTTCTTTGCCCCTCCCCAATCTTCATGACTTTGCATTTGGCAGGATTGAATTCAAGAAGCCAGTTTCTGGACCACATGTCCAGCCTGTCCAGGTCTCTTTGCAGTCCTGCCTCATCCTCGTCCGATTTAATTCTTCTCATCAACTTCACATCATCTGCGAATAGGGACACTTCAGAGTGTATTCCTTCCATCATGTCGTTCGCATATATCAGAAATAGCACTGGTCCTAGAACTGACCCCTGTGGGACCCCGCTCGTCACAGGCGCCCACTGTGATACCTCTTCAAGTACCATGACTCGTTGTTGCCTCCCTGTCAGGTATTCCCTGTTCCATTGCAGTGCCCTCCCTGTTATATGCGCCTGATCCTCCAGCTTCTGCACTAATCTCTTGTGGGGAACTGTGTCAAAGGCCTTCCTGCAGTCTAGGAAAATGCAATCAACCCACCCCTCTCTCTCGTGTCTTAACTCTGTTACCTTGTCATAAAACTCCAGAAGGTTTGTGACACAGGATTTGCCTTCCATGAACCCATGCTGGTTTTCATTTATAATCTTGTTCCTTTCCAGGTGTTCGACCACTCTCCTCCTGATAATCTTCTCCATGACTTTGCACACAATACATGTCAGAGACACAGGTCTGTAGTTTAGTGCCTCGTTTCTGTTTCCTTTCTTAAATATGGGGACTACATTAGCTGTCTTCCATTTCTCAGGTAGTTGCCCAGTTTCAAGGGATGTGTTGAAGATTGTGGTTAGAGGCACACACAGCATCTCTGCTCCTTCTCTAAGGACCCATGGGGAGATGTTGTCCGGTCCCATCGCCTTTGAGGTGTCAAGGTCACTTAAGAGCTTCTTCACCTCCTCCTCAGTTGTTTGTATGTCATCCAACACTTGTTGGTATATTCCCTCTTGATGTTCCCTTCTGTGCTGTCTTCCCACAGCCCTTCCTGTCTCTACTGTAAAAACTTCCTTAAATCTCCTGTTCAGCTCCTCACATACCTCCTGATCATTTCTTGTGAGTTCTCCACCTTCTGTCCTTAATCTGATCACCTGGTCTTTGACTGTTGTC
Source organism: Cherax quadricarinatus (assembly GCF_038502225.1). NCBI lineage: Eukaryota > Metazoa > Arthropoda > Malacostraca > Decapoda > Parastacidae > Cherax > Cherax quadricarinatus. The sequence goes on along the minus strand of NC_091295.1, from coordinate 78,000,373 downwards.
TTCCTCCTGTTGTGGCTATACAACAGTTTCGGGTCAGTCTTGATTTTATGTTATTTTCATACTGTCGCTGGGCCTCCCTCCTTACCTGTGCATACTCGTTCCTGGTCCAAGAAGATGCAGTCTACCCATCCCTCTCCCTCCTGTCTTACTTCCGTACCCTTATCGTAGAATTCCAGTAGGTTCGTGATGCAGGATTTCCTCTCCCTGAAGCCATGCTGGTTGTCATTTATGAGCCCATTCTTTTCTAGGTGATCCACCACTCTTCTCTGTGTCAGTGACACGGGTCTGTAGTTTAGTGCTGCCTGTCTGGTCTCCTTTCTTAAAAACTAGGACTACATTTGCTGTCTCCCACACCTCAGGCAGCTGCCATGTTAGTGGCACAAATAGCGCATCTGCTTCCTCTCTCCGGACCCAGTGAGAGATGTTATCTGGGCCCACCACCTTCGAGGCATGTAGTTCACCTAGTAGTTTCTTCACCTCCGTTGTGTGCAGTGTTTCCAGCACTTGCTGATGCACCCAGCTCCCTCGGTTTGCTTGGAGCCTTTGTGTCTCCACTGTGAATACTTCCCTGAATCTTGAGCTGAGCTCATCCCATACTTCCTGGTCGCTCCCTGTGAGCTCTCCTCCTTCCTTCCTCAGCCTGATCACCTGGTCTTTGACTGTTGTGTTCCTCCTGATGTGGCTGTAAAACAACTTTGGGTCAGATCTGGCTTTTCATGCTATGTCATTCTCGTATTGCCTCTGGGCCTCTCCTTTTCCATACATATTCATTTCTGGTTCTTTGGCTCAACTCCCCGTTTTTCTGGGTCCTTTGCCTTCTATATTTTTTCCATGCTCTAACACAATTGACTCTGGCTTCTCCACACCTGGTAAACCATGGGCTCACTCTGATCTTCCCGTTGTGTCTGTTACCACTTGGCATGAAATTATCCACTGCCTTCCTGCACTTTGTAATCACGTGTTCCATCATTTTGTTTACTATCTTCCCCTCTAGTTCTCTTACCCACTGCATCTCATGCAGGAATTGCCTCATATGTGTGCATTTCCTTTTTCTGATGTTTGGTTTTTCCCGTCCTTCTCGTGCTGCTTATCTCTTGTTAACTCTACTATGTACTCGAAATTCAAGACCACGTGATTGCTAGCATCAAGGGGCGTTTTGTGTGTGATTTCCCTTATGTCCAAACTGTTCAAGGTGAATACGAGGTCCAGCCTTGCTGGTTCATCGTCTTTTCTCTCTCTGGTTGTGTCCCTAACAAGTTGGTACATGAAGCTTTCCAGCACAACCTCCAGCATCTTTGCTCTCTACATCTCTGGTTCCCCATGTGGCTTCAGACTTTCCCAGTCTATCTACTTGTGGTTGAAATCTCCCATGAGTAACTTTGCCCTGCTTATGTGGGCCCTTCTGGCCATCTCGGCTATTGTGGCCACCAGTGTTCTGTTGTTCACATCGTATTCTTGTCTTGGTCTCCTGCTGTTCAATGACAGGTTGTTCCTCACTGCTATGATCACTTTTGAGCCCCCGGTTAAAAGTGTTCCTACTATGTAGTCATCAGCTTCACCTCTGGACAGTCCTCCCATCTCCTCAAAACTCCATTGGTCTTTGATAAGTAGTGCAACTCCTCTCCTTCCCTCTCTGTCTTTCCTCAGGATCTAATATCCAGACAGAAAGATAGCATCTGTTATCACCCCCGAGGGCTTTGTCTCTGTGAGTGCTATGATGTCTGGGGATGCTTCGGCGATTCTTTCCTGCCACTTCTCATTCTTATTTGTTATTCCATTTGTGTTGGTATACCATATACCCTCAGCTTCCTTTCTGGAACTGTATCCAGGAGGATGGGAGAGGCTGGTACTGGCTGAGGGTGTGCTAGACATGGTAGGTTGCTCTGTGTGTGTGTATGTACTCGCCTTATTGTGGTTGCAGGGGTCGATTCATAACTCCTGGCCCCCGCCTCTTCACTGTGTGTATTCCCATGTTTCTCTGCAGTTTACCATGTTTTAATTACAATCTCTCTCTCTCTCTCTCTCTCTCTCTCTCTCTCTCTCTCTCTCTCTCTCTCTCTCTCTCTCTCTCTCTCTCTCTCTCTGCTGGCCGTCTGGAAGCCTCCTGGAATCTCTCTGGAAAAGGTTTCGGGGGATATGAGCGAATATATATGTTTATGTAATATATAAAAAACCAATAGCTACTCCGCACGCTGAGAAACATCTCAAGTCTAAGGCAAGAAGTCGAAGCCAGTGCCGGAACACGAACACCAGCAGCTCCAAACATGGAGAAAATGTTTATTAATTATTATTACTATTATTGTTATTATTATTAGTATTATTATTATTATTATTATTATTATTATTATTATTATTATAATTATCACTAATATTATTATACACACACACAACACACAACACACAACACACACACAGACACACACACACAGGCCGTGTGTAGTCAGACCGTGGAATAGCCTAGAAAGTGACGTAGTGGAGGCGGGAACCATACATAGTTTTAAGGCGAGGTATGATAAAGCTCATGGGGCAGGGAGAGAGAGGACCTAGTAGCAATCAGTGAAGAGGCCGGGCCAGGAGCTATGACTCCACCCCTGCAACCGCAAATAGGTGAGTACACACACACACACACACACACACACACACACACACACACACACACACACACATACACATACACACACACACACACACACACACACACACACACACACACACACACACACACACATACATATACACACACACACACACACACACACACACACACACACACACACACACACACACACACAGACACACACACACACACACACACACACACACACACACACACATACACACACACACATACACACACACACACATACACACACACACACACACACACACACACACACACACACACACACACACACACACACACACACACACACACACACACACACACACACACACACACACACACACAGCCTGTAGAGCTACAAGTGGAGGGGGAAGCAGGAAGGCCAGGAATAGTGAAGCCAAACTACAAGAAAGGGGACTACACGGGAATAAGGAACTTCTTGAACGAGGTTCAGTGGGACAGAGAACTGGCAGGGAAGCCAGTTAATGAGATGATGGAATATGTAACAACAATGTGCAAGGAGGCTGAGGAGAGGTTTGTACCCAAGGGAAACAGGAATAATGAAAAAGCCAGGATGAGCCCATGGTTTACCCAAAGGTGCAAGGAGGCAAAAACCAAGTGTGCTAGGGAACGGAAGAAATATAGAAGGCAAAGGACCCAGGAGAATAAGGAGAGCAGTCGTAGAGCCGGAAACGAATATGCACAGATAACAAGGGAGGCCCAACGTAAATATGAAAACAACATAGCAGCAAAAGCCAAATCTGACCCGAAGCTGTTATACAGCCACATCAGGAAGAAAACAACCGTTAAGGACCAGGTAATCAGGCTAAGGAAGGAAGGAGGAGAGACAACAAGAAATGACCGTGAAGTATGTGAGGAACTCAACAAGAGATTCAAAGATGTGTTCACAGAGGAGACAGAAGGGGCTCCAGAAAGACGGAGAGGTGGGGTACACCACCATGTGCTGGACACAGTGCACACAACCGAGGAAGAAGTGAAGAGGCTTCTGAGTGAGCTAGATACCTCAAAGGCAATGGGGCCAGATAACATCTCCCCATGGGTCTTGAGAGAGGGAGCAGAGGCACTATGTGTACCCCTAACAACAATATTCAATACATCTATCGAAACAGGGAGATTGCCTAAGGCATGGAAGTCAGCAAATGTAGTCCCAATCTTTAAAAAAGGAGACAGACATGAAGCACTAAACTACAGACCAGTGTCACTGACATGTATAGTATGCAAAATCATGGAGAAGATTATCAGGAGAAGAGTGGTGGAACATCTAGAAAGGAATGATCTCATCAACAGCAGCCAACATGGTTTCAGGGATGGGAAATCCTGTTTCACAAACCTACTGGAGTTCTATGACATGGTCACAGCAGTAAGACAAGAGAGAGAGGGGTGGCTGGATTGCATTTTCTTGGACTGCAAGAAGGCTTTTGACACAGTACCACACAAGAGATTAGTGTAAAAACTGGAGGACCAAGCAGGGATAACAGGGAAGGCACTGCAATGGATCAGGGAATACTTGTCAGGAAGACAGCAGCGAG
>NC_091295.1:77973700-77986200 GCF_038502225.1 Cherax quadricarinatus | reverse complement strand
TCCGACTATGAAAGGTCTGTTTCCTGAATCCTCACTAAATATTACCCTGCCTGTACTCCAACAGATCGTCAGGTCCCAAGTACCATCTGTCTCCATTCACTCCTATCTAACACGCTCACGCACGCTTGCTGGAAGTCCAAGCCTGCCCACAAAACCTCCTTTACCCCCTTCAACCTCTGAGGACGACCTCACCTCTTCCTTCCCCATAGATTTATATGCTTTCCATGTCATTCTACTTTTGATCCATTCTTCTAAATGACCAAACCACCAACAACCCCTCTTCTCTGCCCTCTCTCTGACTATCACTTTTATTAAATTCCACACCTTCCTACTCTACACTCCGAATTTTCTGTGCTGGATGATTTATATCACACATTGCCCTTTAAACAGACATCTCCACTGCTCCAACTGTCTCTCATGCTTGCATTTTTACTCACCCAAGCTTCACAATCAATCTACATAAGAGGTTAGTACTAGCTATACTTTCTATACATTCTCTTGCCTATAGATAACAGTTTTTGACTCCATTATACTCTCAACACTACCTACCTTTTTTCTCATCAATTCTACATTAACTCCTATCCTTTCTATACATACATACATACATACATACATATACATATATAGCATACAGACATACACATACATACATATATACATATAGTTATATATATATATATATATATATATATATATATATATATATATATATATATATATATATATATATATACATATATATATATATATATATAGTATATATATATATATATATATTATATATATATGATATGATATATACATATATATATATGTATATATATTTATTCATTTATTTATTTATGCAAACCTCTCTCTCTCTCTCTCTCTCTCTCTCTCTCTCTCTCTCTCTCTCTCTCTCTCTCTCTCTCTCTCTCTCTCTCTCTCTCTCTCTCTCTCCCTCCCTCTCTCTCTCTCCTGTTCTTTATTCTTTTCTATTCTTCATCTCTCCTCCCACTCCACTAATCTTCCCCCCTCCCCCCCAACTCCCGGTTTTTAATTACTTCATCAGCTGACTCCACAACATAAACATTGTGTCCGTATCCCGTCTTGACTCTGACTTAGGCGAACTTTTTTATTCATTACCAGTCCACTTTCTTCCCTTTACTCCAGTGCCCTGTAGCTCTCTTTCTCCTCCTTCCCTTTCTCCTCTTCCTCCTCCTTCTCTTCCTCTTCCTCCTTTAACTTGTATATTAAAGGTGTGAGGCAGGTTGTGCAGGTGAGATGTGTCATGGTTGACGTGTCAACCACGACACATGTCACTCTTGTTAACGTCACTGTAGGAGGAGGAGGAGGAGGAGGAGGAGGAGGAGGAGGAAAAGAAGTGGAGAAGGAGGAGGAGGAGGAGGAGGAGGAGGAGGTGGAGAAGGAGGAGGAGGAGGAGGAGGAGGAGGAGGAGGAGGAGAAGGATTGTGGTTGTTTTGGCAGTGATGATTATGCTGATTATAGAGGGAGATGTAGTGGTTGTGATGATGGTGGTAGTTGTGGTTATAGTGATAGTCGTAGCTGTGGTTGTGATAGTTGTGATGATTGTATTTATGGTGGCCGTGGTGGTGATGGTGGTAGTTGTGATGGTAGTTGGTTAGTTTGAAGCAAAGAATGGTGGTAGTTGTGAAAGTGGTGGTTGTGATTGTGGTGGTAATTGTGTTATGTGTGTTAGAGATAGAAAGAGAGAATAAAACAGGGCGCATCATGTGGTTCGACCCCTCCTTCTGGTCCAGGGTAGGGGCGGACTTCCTGGAATAAACGTAATTAAATTCACTGCATTCCCCGCCCGTCATACCTCAACCAGCTCAACCTCGGAGCATTTCTGTCATTCCCCAGGCTGTAAGAGGTACACATGTGTGTGTGTGTATGTGTGTGTGTGTGTGTATGTGTATGTGTGTGTGTGTGTGTGTGTGCATGTGTGTGTATGTATGTGTGTGTGTGTGTGTGTGTGTGTGTGTGTGTGTGTGTGTGTGTATGTGTGTGTGTGTGTGTGTGTGTGTGTGTGTATGCTGGGGTCGAGTCACCGCTGCACGACCAGTTTGACTGCTGGGACAGGAAGAGAGGGTCGAGTCATCGCTGCACGACCAGTTTGACTGCTGGGACAGGAAGAGAGGGTCGAGTCATCGCTGCACGACCAGTTTGACTGCTGGGACAGGAAGAGAGGGTCGAGTCATCGCTGCACGACCAGTTTGACTGCTGGGACAGGAAGAGAGGGTCGAGTCACCTCTGCACGACTAGTTTGACTGCTGGGACAGGAAGAGAGGGTCGAGTCACCGCTGCACGACCAGTTTGACTGCTGGGACAGGAAGAGAGGGTCGAGTCACCGCTGCACGACCAGTTTACATAAGAACATAAGAACATAAGAAAGGAGGAACACTGCAGGAGGCCTGCTGGCCCATACTAGGCAGGTCCTTTACAATTCATCCCACTAACAAAACATTTGCCCAATTTTCAATGCCACCCAAGAAATAAGCTCTGATGTGAAAGTCCCACTCAAATCCAACCCCTCCCACTCATGTACTTATCCAACCTAGATTTGAAACTACCCAAAGTCCCAGCCTCAATAACCCAACTAGGTAGACTGTTCCACTCATCAACTACCCTATTTCCAAACCAATACTTTCCTATGTCCTTTCTAAATCTAAACTTATCTAATTTAAATCCATTACTGCGGGTTCTCTCTTGGAGAGACATCCTCAAGACCTTATTAATATCCCCTTTATTAATACCTATCTTCCACTTATACACTTCGATCAGGTCTCCCCTCATTCTTCGTCTAACAAGTGAATGTAACTTAAGAGTCTTCAATCTTTCTTCATAAGGAAGATTTCTAATGCTATGTATTAATTTAGTCATCCTACGCTGAATATTTTCTAACGAATTTATGTCCATTTGTAATACGGAGACCAGAACTGAGCTGCATAATCTAGGTGAGGCCTTACTAATGATGTATAAAGCTGCAGTATGACCTCTGGACTTCTGTTGCTTACACTTCTTGATATAAATCCCAGTAATCTATTTGCCTTATTACGTACGCTTAGGCATTGCTGTCTTGGTTTAAGGTTGCTGCTCACCATAACCCCCAAGTCCTTTTCGCAATCTGTATGGCTAAGTTCTACATCATTTAACTTATAAGTACTAGGATTATGGGCACTCCCAAGCTTCAGAACCTTGCATTTATCTACATTGAACTGCATCTGCCACTTTTCTGACCAAGAATGGAGTTTGTTTAAATCCTCCTGAAGTTCCGTAACATCTACGTTTGAATCAATTATCCTACCTATCTTTGTGTCATCGGCGAATTTGCTCATATCACTAGTAATTCCCTCATCAAGATCATTGATATATATTATAAACAACAACGGGCCCAAGACTGATCCCTGTGGAACGCCACTTGTTACAGATCCCCACTCGGACTTAACCCCATTTATGGACACTCTCTGCTTCCTGTCAGTGAGCCATGACTCGATCCACGAGAGCACCCTTCCCCCAATGCCATGAGCTGCCACTTTCTTTAACAGTCTATGGTGCGGAACTCTATCAAAAGCCTTACTAAAATCTAAGTAAATAATATCAAATTCTTTATTGTGGTCAACAGCCTCAAAAGCTTTACTGAAGAAAGTTAATAAATTAGTTAGACAAGACCGGCCTCTTGTGAATCCATGCTGAGTATCATTAATCAAGCTATGCTTATCGAGATGGCTTCTTATAATCTCAGCTATAATTGACTCTAGTAATTTGCCTACAATTGAGGTCAGGCTTATTGGGGCGATAATTTGACGGTAACGACTTGTCCCCTGTTTTAAAAATAGGAATTACATTAGCCATCTTCCACATATCAGACACTACACCTGTTTTGAAGAGATAAATTAAAAATATTAGTTAATGGTTCACAGAGTTCCATTTTGCATTCCTAAAGAACCCTTGAAAAAACCTCATCAGGACCCGGCGACTTATTTTGCTTCAGTCTGTCTATCTGCTTCACAACCATCTCACTAGTGACTGTGATGTTACATAATTTATCTTCTTCTAGCCCACTGTAAAAATTAATTACTGGATATTGTTAGTGTCTTCCTGTGTAAAAACTGAGAGAAAATAATTATTTAAAATCAAGCACATTTCATTCTCTTTGTCAGTAAGGTGCCCATAGTTATTTTTAAGGGGACCTATCTTATCTCTAACTTTTGTTCTATAGACCTGGAAAAAACTTTTTGGGTTAGTTTTAGAATCCCTAGCAACTTTAATTTCATAGTCCCTTTTAGCTTTTCTTATCCCCTTTTTAATGTCCCTCTTAATGTCAATATACTGATTCATAAGATGACCCTCACCTCTTTTGATACGCCTATAAATTCCTTTCTTATGCCCTAGTAGATATTTGAGCCTATTATTCATCCATTTTGGGTCATTTCTATTTGATCTAATTTCTTTATATGGGATAAACGCTCCTTGAGCAGCATGTATAGTGTTCAGAAAACTGTCATATTGATAGCTCTCTTCGTTACCCCAGTCAACAGATGATAAGTGTTCTCTAAGCCCATCGTAATCTGCTAAGCGAAAATCTGTGACTGTTACTGAATTATCGCTACTATCGTACTTCCATTCAATGCTAAATGTAATTGATTTGTGGTCGCTAGCACCCAGTTCCTCTGAAATTTCTAAATTATTAACAAGGGATTCATTGTTTGACATAACTAAGTCAAGCAGGCTATTTCCCCTTGTAGGTTCTGTCACAAACTGCTTCAAAAAACAATCCTGAAATACTTCTAAGAAGTCGTATGATTCTAAATTCCCAGTCAAGAAATTCCAATCAACATGACTTAAGTTAAAGTCTCCTAGAATTACTACATTATCGTGCCTTGTGGCCTTAACAGTTTCCTCCCATAGTAGTTTCCCTTGGTCCCTATCTAAGTTTGGGGGACGGTATATCACTCCTAAAATCAGTTTTTCATGCCCCTCTGAAAATTCTATCCAAACAGACTCCGTATGTGTTACTTCAGACTTAATACCCGTTTTTATGCAACAGTTCAAGCGATCTCGGACATACAATGCCACCCCACCCCCCCTCCCAATACTTCTATCTTCTTGGAACAATTTAAAACCCTGAATATGACATTCCGCAGGCATGTCCCGACTTTTTGAATTAAACCACGTCTCAGTTAAGGCAAATACATCAATGTTACCTACACTAGCAACTAATCTCAACTCGTCCATCTTATTCCTAGCACTACGGCAATTAGCATAATAAACATTGAAAGACTCTCCTTTCTCTTTACCCTTCCTGCTCATTTCTATTTTTCTACTAAACCTATTACTGTCCTTATCACCCAAGGTCCCTGGCTTTTCAATATCTATCTCGTTCTTATTATTACTAGTTCCCCTAGAACTCGTAATATTACTACACTGGGACTTCACTGTTTTCCTGCCAAAACCCATACCACTAACTATTCCTAGTTTAAAGTTTGACTGCTGGGACAGGAAGAGAGGGTCGAGTCACCTCTGCACGACTAGTTTGACTGCTGGGACAGGAAGAGAGGGTCGAGTCACCGCTGCACGACCAGTTTGACTGCTGGGACAGGAAGAGAGGGTCGAGTCACCGCTGCACGACCAGTTTGACTGCTGGGACAGGAAGAGAGGGTCGAGTCACCTCTGCACGACTAGTTTGACTGCTGGGACAGGAAGAGAGGGTCGAGTCACCGCTGCACGACCAGTTTGACTGCTGGGACAGGAAGAGAGGGTCGAGTCACCGCTGCACGACCAGTTTGACTGCTGGGACAGGAAGAGAGGGTCGAGTCACCGCTGCACGACCAGTTTGACTGCTGGGACAGGAAGAGAGGGTCGAGTCACCTCTGCACGACTAGTTTGACTGCTGGGACAGGAAGAGAGGGTCGAGTCACCGCTGCACGACCAGTTTGACTGCTGGGACAGGAAGAGAGGGTCGAGTCACCGCTGCACGACCAGTTTGACTGCTGGGACAGGAAGAGAGGGTCGAGTCACCGCTGCACGACCAGTTTGACTGCTGGGACAGGAAGAGAGATGACAGCATATTTCTTTTTCAGTGACATGTTCGTTATAGTGTTTACCGCAAGATCCTTCAATCTGCATTCTGCCTCCCATTGTCTCTCTCTCCTTCCCTGATACAAAAACAGCTAGGACACAGAATTTTAAAACGAAGGACGACGTTTCGGTCCTAATTAACCATTAACTAGCCACTAAAGTAGCTAGTTAATGGATCTCGGGGTAAACAATGTAGCGAGCATATCACTGAAGCATCGGTATTGTGCCTTTATGATGGTAGCTTCGTACTGGCTGGTATTGAGTCCCAATGATCATTCAAGTCATCATCGTGAAGATGTCTAGCACCTCCTGTCACCTTCAGCTATTATTCATATTGGTTTTCCGTCAGTGTTGGCACTCTTGTAGACCTCGCTAGTCACCCATACCCAGGCTCATCTCTCTCTCTCTCTCTCTCTCTCTCTCTCTCTCTCTCTCTCTCTCTCTCTCTCTCTCTCTCGTTGGTGATCAATCACTGCAGTTCATGCTGGTCACAGGCAGATCACTCGACCGTCAGAAGACTGCCAGTCACTGTGTCATTCTCAGTAAGTAAATATTGTGTGTGTGTGTGTGTGTGTGTGTGTGTGTGTGTGTGTGTGTGTGTGTGTGTGTGTGTGTGTGTGTGTGTTATTTTTGCTTTCGTCTGACAGTCGTTCGTGTAATCTAAATCCGGATTTAAATCACTTCCCCTTCCCCTTCCCCTTCCCCTCCCCTCCCCTCCCCTCCCCTCTCCCCCACTTGTGTAACCTCATCCGGATTATGACCACTGAGCGGCTCCCCTGCAGGAAGCGAAACAGGTGTTGCAGGAAGCGAGACAGGTGTTTCAGGAAGCGAGGCAGGTGTTGTAGGAAGCGAGACAGGTGTTGCAAGAAGCGAGACAGGTGTCGTACAAAGCGAGACAGGTGTTGTAGGAAGCGAGACAGGTGTTGCAGGAAGCGAGACAGGTGTTGCAGGAAGCGAGACAGGTGTTGTAGTAAGCGAGACAGGTGTTGCAGGAAGCGAGACAGGTGTTTTAGGAAGCGAGACAGGTGTTGTAGTAAGCGAGACAGGTGTTGTAGGAAGCGAGACAGGTGTTGCAGGAAGTGAGACAGGTGTTGTAGGAAGCAAGACAGGTGTTGCAGGAAGCGAGACAAATGTTGTAAGAAGCGAGACAGGTGTTGTAGGAAGCGAGACAGGTGTTGCAGGAAGCGAGACAGGTGTTGTAGGAAGCGAGACAGGTTTTGCAGGAAGCGAGACTGGTGTTGTAGGAAGCGAGACAGGTGTTGTAGTAAGCGAAACAGGTGTTGTAGGAAGCGAGACAGATGTTGTAGGAAGCGAGACAGGTGTTGCAAGAAGCGAGACAGGGGTTGTAGGAAGCGAGACAGGTGTTGTAGGAAGCGAGACATGTGTTGTAGGAAGCGAGACAGGAGTTGTAGGAAGTGAGACAGGTGTTGTACGAAGCGAGACATGTGTTGTAGGAAGCGAGACAGGTTATGTAGGAAGCGAGACAGGTGTTGCAGGAAGCGAAACAGGTGTTGTAGGAAGCGAGATAGGTGTTGCAGGAAGCGAAACAGGTGTTGTAGGAAGCGAGACAGGTGTTGCAGGAAGCGAGACAGGTGTTGTAGGAAGCGAGATAGGTGTTGCAGGAAGCGACACTGGTGTTGTAGGAAGCGAGACAGGTGTTGTAGTAAGCGAAACAGGTGTTGTAGGAAGCGAGACAGGTGTTGTAGGAAGCGAGACAGATGTTGCAAGAAGCGAGACAGGTGTTGTACGAAGCGAGACAGGTGTTGTAGGAAGCGAGACAGGTGTTGTAGGAAGCGAGACAGGTGTTGTACGAAGCGAGACAGGAGTTGTAGGAAGCGAGACAGGTGTACGAAGCGAGACAGGTGTTGTACGAAGCGAGACAGGTGTTGTAGGAAGCGAGACAGGTGTTGCAGGAAGCGAGACAGGTGTTGTAGGAAGTGAGACAGGTGTTGCAGGAAGCGAGACTGATGTTGTAGGAAGCGAAACAGGTGTTGTAGTAAGCGAAACAGGTGTTGTAGGAAGCGAGACAGGTGTTGTAGGAAGCGAGACAGGTGTTGTAAGAAGCGAGACAGGGGTTGTAGGAAGCGAGACAGGTGTTGTAGGAAGCGAGACATGTGTTGTAGGAAGCGAGACAGGAGTTGTAGGAAGTGAGACAGGTGTTGTACGAAGCGAGACATGTGTTGTAGAAAGCTAGACAGGTGATGTAGGAAGCGAGACAGGTGTTGCAGGAAGCGAAACAGGTGTTGTAGGAAGCGAGATAGGTGTTGCAGGAAGCGAAACAGGTGTTGTAGGAAGCGAGACAGGTGTTGCAGGAAGCGAGACAGGTGTTGTAGGAAGCGAGATAGGTGTTGCAGGAAGCGACACTGGTGTTGTAGGAAGCGAGACAGGTGTTGTAGTAAGCGAAACAGGTGTTGTAGGAAGCGAGACAGGTGTTGTAGGAAGCGAGACAGATGTTGCAAGAAGCGAGACAGGTGTTGTACGAAGCGAGACAGGTGTTGAAGGAAGCGAGACAGGTGTTGTAGGAAGCGAGACAGGTGTTGTACGAAGCGAGACAGGAGTTGTAGGAAGCGATACAGGTGTACGAAGCGAGACAGGTGTTGTACGAAGCGAGACAGGTATTGTAGGAAGTGAGACAGGTGTTGCAGGAAGCGAGACACGTGTTGCAGAAAGAGAGACAGGTGTTGCAGGAAGCTAGACAGGTGTTGCAGGAAGCGAGACAGGTGTTGCAGGAAGCGAGGCAGGTGTTGCAAGTAGCGAGACAGGTGTTGCAGGCAGCGAGACAGGTGTTGCAGGCAGCGATACAGGTGTTGCAAGAAGCGAGACAGGTGTTACAGGAAGAAAGACAGGTGTTGCAGGAACGAGACAGGTGTTGCAGTTGCAGTTTTTCTGCAGGTGTTGAAGGTGATTTAAAGTTGCTTCAGTAGTGGCAGTGTTTGACAGGTGTTAAACATCAACAACAACAAGAGACAATAGACAGCAGACAATAGACAATGGTCACCAGACAACAAGAGACAATAGACAGCAACAACAACAGTTTTATTACAATTATTATTATTTAATTATTATTATTAATTATTATTACTTAATTAATAATAATAATAATAATAATAATAATAATAATAATATTATTATTATTATTATTATTATTATTATTATTATTATTATTATTAATTATTATTATTATTATTATTATTATTATTATTATTATTATTATTATTATTATTAATTATATTTATTATTATAATTATTATTATTATTATTATTATTAATTATTATTATTATTATTATTATTATTATTATTATTATTATTATTTATTATTATTATTATTATTATTATTATTATTATTATTATTATTATTATTATTAATAATAATAATAATAATAATAATAATAATATTATTATTATTATTATTATTATTATTATTATTATTATTATTATTATTAATATTATTATTGAAAGAATTTTCTGTATTAGAGAGAGAGAGAGAGGCAAGCTTATATACCACAAGACGGGCAGGAAGCAGCAACTTCACTGTGACTGTACCCTTCTCCTGAACATAACTCCATCTGAGATCATACATACCCAGGATGACTCGAGTATGGAACACATTCGTACAGCATAATGATGTCAACGAGATAACGTCAGTTGATCAAATGACAATGCTGGCCCACAGATGGCCCTCAGCTGGTCCACAGATGCCCCTCAGCTGGCCCACAGATGGCTCTCAGATGGTCAACAGATGCCCCTCAGCTGGCCCACAGATGGCCATCAGCTGGCCCACAGATGGCTCCAACTTCATCCTGTTCCCTACTTGTATGTCTCATAACAATAAAAATGCTTTCAAATGGCTGATGTAGGTAACAGCTCTTAGCTTGCCAATAAAGCTAGGGATCCTTGACCTGTAAATAGCTTGTCAATAAAGTTAGGGATCTTTAACCTGTAAATAGCTTGTCAATAAAGTTAGGGATCCTTAACCTGTAAATAGCTTGTCAATAAAGTTAGGGATCCTTGACCTGTAAATAGCTTGTCAATAAAGCTAGGGATCCTTAACCTGTAAATAGCTTGTCAATAAAGTTAGGGATCCTTAACCTGTAAATAGCTTGTCAATAAAGCTAGGGATCCTTAACCTGTATATAGCTTGTCAATAAAGTTAGGGATCCTTAACCTGTAAATAGCTTGTCAAAAAGTTAGGAATCCTTAACCTGTAAATAGCTTGTCAATAAAGTTAGGAATCCTTAACTTGTAAATAGCTTGTTAATAAAGCTAGGAATCCTTAACTTGTAAATAGCTTGTCAATAAAGTTAGGAATCCTTAACCTGTAAATAGCTTGTTAATAAAGTTAGGAATCCTTAACCTGTAAATAGCTTGTCAATAAAGTTAGGAATTCTTAACTTGTAAATAGCTTGTCAATAAAGTTAGGAATTCTTAACTTGTAAATAGCTTGTCAATAAAGCTAGGAATCCTTAACCTGTAAATATCTTGTCAATAAAGCTAGGGATCCTTAACCTGTAAATACCTTGTCAATAAATCTAGTGATCCTTAACCTTGTCAAACCCTGTGTAAAAGCGAGAGAGAGAGAGAGAGAGAGAGAGAGAGAGAGAGAGAGAGAGAGAGAGAGAGAGAGAGAGAGAGAGAGAGAGAGAGAGAGAGAAACAAGTGATGCTAGACCTTGTCACAGTATTGATTCACCAGAAGCAATTACAGACTCGAGCCTCCGGCCCACCGCAGCACCAGGATATTGTCTGAGGTGGGTCGTGGTGGATGATGAGGTGGGTCAAGGTGAGTTGTGGTGGGTCAAGGTGGGTTGTGGTGGGTGATTGATGAGGTGGGTCAAGGTGGGTGATGAGGTGGGTCAAGGAAGGTTGTGGTGGGTCAAGGTGGGTCGTGGTGAGTGATGACGTGGATCAAGGTGGGTCGTGATGGGTTATGAGGTGGGTCGTGGTGGGTGATGAGGTGGGTCAATGTGGGTCGTGGTGGGTGTTGAGGTGGATCAAGGTGGGCCGTGGTGGGTGATGAGGTGGGTCAAGTTGGGTGATAAAGTGGGTCAAGGTGGGTCATAGTGGGTCAAGGTGGGTTGTGGTGGGTCAATGTGAATCGTGGTGGGTGATGAGGTTGGTCAAGGTGGGTCGTGGTTGGTGTTGAAGTGGTTCAGGGAGGGTCGTGGTGGGTCGTGGTGGGTCAAGGTGGGTTGTGGTGGGCAAAGGTGAGTCGTGGTGGGTGATGAGGTTGGTCAAGGTGGGTCGTGGTCGGTGATGAGGTGGGTCAAGGTGGGTCACGGAGGGTGATGAGGTGGATCAAGGTGGGTCGTGGTGGGTGATAAGGTGGGTCAAGGTGGGTGGTGAGGTGGGTCAAGGTGGGTTATGGTGGGTCAAGGTGGGTTGTGGTGGGTCAAGGTGGGTCGTTGTGGGTCAAGGTGAGTGGTGGTGGGTGATGAGGTGGGTCAATGTAGGTCGTGGTGGGTGATGAGGTGGGTCAAGGTGGGTCAAGGTGGGTGATGACGTGGGTCAAGGTAGGTCGAGGTGGGTGATGAGGTGGATCAAGGTGGGTAGTGGTGGGTTATGAGGTGGGTCAAGGTGAGTTGTGGTGTGTCAAGGTGGGTCAAGGTGGGTCAAGGTGGGTCGAAGTGGGTGATGAGGTGGGTAAAGGTGGGTCGTGGTGGGTTATGAGGTGGGTCAAGGTGGGTTACGGTTGGTCAAGGTGGGTCGTGGTGCGTGATGAGGTGGGTCAAGGTGGGTCATGGTTGGTCAAGATGGGTTGTAGTGGGTCAAGGTGGGTCGTGGTGGGCGATGAGGTTGGTCAAGGTGGGTCGTAGTGGGTGAAGAGGTTGGTCAAGGTGGGTCGTGGTGGGTGATGAGGTTGGTCAAGGTGGGTCGTAGTGGGTGAAGAGGTTGGTCAAGGTGGGTCGTGGTGGGTCAAGGTGGGTCGTGGTCGGTGATGAGGTGGATCAAAGTGGGTCGGTGTGGGTCAAGGTGGGTTGTGGTGGGTCAAGGTGGGTCGTGGTGGGTTATGAGGTTGGTCAAGGTGGGTCGTGGTCGGTGATGAGGTGAGTCAAGGTGGGTCGTGGTGCGTGATGAGGTAGGTCAAGGTGGGTTGTAGTGGGTCAAGGTGGGTCGTGGTGGGTGATGAGGCTAGTCAAGGTGGGTCGTGGTTGTTCAAGGTGGGTTGTGGTGGGTCAAGGTGGGTCGTGGTGGGTGATGAGGTGGGTCAAGGTGGGTGGTGGTGGGTGATGACGTGGGTCAAGGTGGGTTGTGGTGGGTCAAGGTGGGTCGTGGTGGGTCAAGGTGGCTGGTGGTGGGTCAAGGTGGGTGGTGGTGGGTGATGAGGTGGGTCAAGGTGGGTGGTGATGGGTTATGAGGTGGGTCAAGGTGGGTCGTGGTGGGTAATGAAGTAGGTCAAGGTGGGTCATGGTGGGTGATGA
>NC_091295.1:77928700-77966200 GCF_038502225.1 Cherax quadricarinatus | reverse complement strand
GATGATATACTCTGGTACCGTGTTGTAGCGATGACTTACTCTGGTACCGTGTTGTAGCGATGATATACTCTGGTACCGTGTTGTAGCGATGATATACTCTGGTACCGTGTTGTAGCGATGATATACTCTGGTACCGTGTTGTAGCGATGATATACTCTGGTACCGTGTTGTAGCGATGATATACTCTGGTACCGTGTTGTTACCGTGTTGTAGCAATGACCTACTCTGGAACCGTGTTGTAGCGATGATATACTCTTGTACCGTGTTGTAGTGATGATATACTCTGGTACCGTGTTGTAGCGATGATATACTCTGGTACCGTGTTGTAGCGATGATATACTCTGGTACCGTGTTGTTACCGTGTTGCAGCGATGATATACTCTGGTACCGTGTTGCAGCGATGATATACTCTGGTACCGTGTTGTTACCGTGTTGTAGCAATGGCTTACTCTGGTACCGTGTTGTAGCAATGACTTACTCTGGCACCGTGTTGTAGTGATGATATACTCTGGTACCGTGTTGTAGCGATGATATACTCTGGTACCGTGTTGTAGCGATGATATACTCTGGTACCGTGTTGTAGCGATGATATACTCTGGTACCGTGTTGTAGCGATGATATACTCTGGTACCGTGTTGTAGCGATGATATACTCTGGTACCGTGTTGTAGCGATGATATACTCTGGTACCGTGTTGTAGCGATGATATACTCTGGTACCGTGTTGTTACCGTGTTGTAGCGATGATATACTCTGGTACCGTGTTGTTACCGTGTTGTAGCAATGACCTACCGTGTTGTTACCGTGTTGTAGCAATGACTTACTCTGGTACCGTGTTGCAGCGATATACTCTGGTACCAGGTTGTAGCGATGTTATACTCTGGTACCGTGTTGTAGCGATGATATACTCTGGTACCGTGTTGTAGCGATGATATACTCTGGTACCGTGTTGTAGCGATGATATACTGATATACTCTGGTACCGTTGGTACCGTGTTGTAGCGATGATATACTCTGGTACCGTGTTGTAGCGATGATATACTCTGACTTAGCTCTGGTACCGTGTTGTAGCGATATATACTCTGGTACCGTGTTGTAGCGATGATATACTCTGGTACCGTGTTGTAGCGATGATATACTCTGGTACCGATGTTGTAGCGATGATACTCTGGTACCGTGTTGTAGCGATGATATACTCTGGTACCGTGTTGTATATACTCTGCGACTTACTCTGGTATGAGCGATATACTCTGGTACCAGGTTGTAGCGATGATATACTCTGGTACCGTGTTGTAGCGATGATATACTCTGGTACCGTGTTGTAGCGATGATATACTCTGGTACCGTGTTGTAGCGATGATATACTCCGGTACCGTGTTGTAGCGATGATATACTCTGGTACCGTGTTGTAGCGATGATATACTCTGGTACCGTATTGTAGCGATGATATACTCTGGTACCGTGTTGTAGCAATGACTTACTCTGGTACCGTGTTGTAGCGATGATATACTCTGGTACCGTGTTGTAGCAATGACCTACTCTGGTTCCGTGTTGTTACCGTGTTGTAGCAATGACTTACTCTGGTACCGTGTTGTAGCGATGACTTACTCTGGTACCGTGTTGTTACCGTGTTGTAGCGATGATATACTCTGGTACCGTATTGTAGCGATGATATACTCTGGTACCGTGTTGTTACCGTGTTGTAGCAATGACCTACTCTGGTACCGTGTTGTAGCGATGATATACTCTGGTACCGTGTTGTTACCGTGTTGTAGCAATGACTTACACTGGTACCGTGTTGTAGCGATGACTTACTCTGGTACCGTATTGTAGCGATGATATACTCTGGTACCGTGTTGTAGCAATGACTTACTCTGGTACCGTGTTGTAGTGATGATATACTCTGGTACCGTGTTGTAGCAATGACTTAATCTGGTACCGTGTTGTAGTGATGATATACTCTGGTACCGTGTTGTAGCGATGATATACTCTGCTACCGTGTTGTAGCGATGATATACTCTAGTACCGTGTTGTAGAGATGATATACTCTGGTACTGTGTTGTAGCAATGACTTACTCTGGTACCATGTTGTAGCGATGATATACTCTGGTACCGTGTTGCAGCAATGACTTACTCTGGTACCATGTTGTAGCGATGATATACTCTGGTACTGTGTTGTAGCAATGACTTACTCTGGTACCATGTTGTAGCGATGATATACTCTGGTACCGTGTTGTAGCAATGACTTACTCTGGTAGCGTGTTGTAGCGATGATATACTCTGGTACCGTGTTGTAGTGATGATATACTCTGGTACCGTGTTGTAGCAATGACTTACTCTGGTACCGTGTTGTAGCGATGACATACTCTGGTACCGTGTTGTAGTGATGATATACTCTGGTACCGTGTTGTAGCGATGATATACTCTGGTACCGTGTTGTAGCAATGACTTACTCTGGTACCGTGTTGTAACAACGATATACTCTGGTACCGTGCTGTAGCGATGATATACTCTGGCACCGTGTTATAGCGATGATATACTCTGGTACCATGTTGTAGCAATGACTTACTCTGGTACCGTGTTGTAGCGATGATATACTCTGGTACCGTGTTGTAGCGATGATATACTCTGGTACCATGTTGTGGCGATGATATACTCTGGTACCATGTAGTAGCAATGACTTACTCTGGTACCGTGTTGTAGCGATGATATACTCTGGTACCGTGTTGTAGCGATGATATACTCTTGTACCGTGTTGTAGCAATGACTAACTCTGGTACCGTGTTTTAGCGATGATATACTCTGGTACCGTGTTGTAGCGATGACTTACTCTGGTACCGTGTTGTAGCGATGATATACTCTGGTACCGTGTTGTTACCGTGTTGTAGCGATGATATACTCTGGTACCGTGTTGTTACCGTGTTGTAGCAATGACCTACTCTGGTACCGTGTTGTAGCGATGATATACTCTGGTACCGTGTTGTAGCGATGATATACTCTGGTACCGTGTTGTTACCGTGTTGTAGCAATGACTTACTCTGGTACCGTGTTGTAGCGATATACTCTGGTACCGTGTTGTAGCGATGATATACTCTGGTACCGTGTTGTAGCGATGATATACTCTGGTACCGTGTTGTAGCGATGATATACTCTGGTACCGTGTTGTAGCGATGATATACTCTGGTACCGTGTTGTAGCGATGATATACTCTGGTACCGTGTTGTAGCGATGATATACTCTGGTACCGTGTTGTAGCGATGATATACTCTGGTACCGTATTGTAGCGATGATATACTCTGGTACCGTGTTGTAGCAATGACTTACTCTGGTACCGTGTTGTAGCGATGATATACTCTGGAACCGTGTTGTAGCAATGACCTACTCTGGTTCCGTGTTGTTACCGTGTTGTAGCAATGACTTACTCTGGTACCGTGTTGTAGCGATGACTTACTCTGGTACCATGTTGTTACCGTGTTGTAGCAATGATATACTCTGGTACCGTATTGTAGCGATGATATACTCTGGTACCGTGTTGTTACCGTGTTGTAGCAATGACCTACTCTGGTACCGTGTTGTAGCGATGATATACTCTGGTACCGTGTTGTTACCGTGTTGTAGCAATGACTTACTCTGGTACCGTGTTGTAGCGATGACTTACTCTGGTACCGTATTGTAGCGATGATATACTCTGGTACCGTGTTGTAGCAATGACTTACTCTGGTACCGTGTTGTAGTGATGATATACTCTGGTACCGTGTTGTAGCAATGACTTACTCTGGTACCGTGTTGTAGTGATGATATACTCTGGTACCGTGTTGTAGCGATGATATACTCTGGTACCGTGTTGTAGCGATGATATACTCTGGTACCGTGTTGTAGCGATGATATACTCTGGTACTGTGTTGTAGCAATGACTTACTCTGGTACCATGTTGTAGCGATGATATACTCTGGTACCGTGTTGCAGCAATGACTTACTCTGGTACCATGTTGTAGCGATGATATACTCTGGTACTGTGTTGTAGCAATGACTTACTCTGGTACCGTGTTGTAGTGATGACTTACTCTGGTACTGTGTTGTAGCGATGATATACTCTGGTACCGTGTTGTAGCGATGACTTACTCTGGTACCGTGTTGTAGCGATGATTTTCTCTGGTACCGTGTTGTAGCGATGATATACTCTGGTACCGTGTTGTAGCGATGACTTACTCTGGTACCGTGTTGTAGCGATGACTTACTCTGGTACCATGTTGTAGTGATGACTTACTCTGGTACCGTGTTGTAGCGATGACTTACTCTGGTACCATGTTGTAGCGATGACTTACTCTGGTACCGTGTTGTAGTGATGACTTACTCTGGTACCGTGTTGTAGTGATGACTTACTCTGGTACCGTGTTGTAGCGATGATATACTCTGGTACCTTGTTGTAGCGATGACTTACTCTGGTACCGTGTTGTAGCGATGACTTACTCTGGTACCGTGTTGTAGTGATGACTTACTCTGGTACTGTGTTGTAGCGATGATATACTCTGGTACCGTGTTGTAGTGATGACTTACTCTGGTACCATGTTGTAGCGATGACTTACTTTGGTACCGTGTTGTAGCGATGATATTTTCTGGTACCGTGTAGTAGCGATGATATACTCTGGTACCGTGTTGTAACGCTGACTTACTCTGGCACCGTGTTGTACCGATGACTTACTCTAGTTCCGTGTTGTAGCGATGACTTACTCTGGTACCGTGTTGTAGTGATGACTTACTCTGGTACCGTGTTGTAGCGATGATATTCTCTGGTACCGTGTTGTAGCGATGATATACTCTGGTACCGTGTTGTAGCGATGACTTACTCTGGTACCGTGTTTTAGCGATGACTTACTCTGGTACCGTGTTGTAGTGATGACTTACTCTGGTACCGTGTTGTAGTGATGACTTACTCTGGTACCGTGTTGTAGCTATGATATACTCTGGTACCGTGTTGTAGCGATGACTTACTCTGGTACCGTGTTGTAGCGATGACTTACTTTGGTACCGTGTTGTAGCGATTACTTACTCTAGTACCATGTTGTAGCGATGATATACTCTGGTACCGTGTTGTAGTGATGACTTACTCTGGTACCGTGTTGTAGTGATGTCTTGATGACTTACCCTAGTACCTTGTTTCATAACTGACTTACCACGATACCTTGCTACAGATACTAACTCACCTTACTACAGAAATGACTTAACACAACAGTTTGGTTAGAGATAATGAGAAAACTGTCATTGACAGAGGTTGACCTAAGCTACACTCTTCTCTTTTCTCTTTACATAAGCTTCTCTCTCACACATACATAGATTTAAGAAGAGGTATGACAAAGCTCATGGAGCAGGGAGAGAGTGACCTAGTAGCGGCCAGTGAAGAGGAGGGCCAGGAGCTATAACTCGACCCCTGCAGCTACAATTAGGGTACACACAGACGCACACAGACGCGCACACACACACACACACACACACAGGTCATATCTGGTCTCAGAATGTCTGTTTTGTGTTGTCTGT
The DNA here is from genome assembly GCF_038502225.1 of Cherax quadricarinatus. Taxonomy (NCBI): domain Eukaryota; kingdom Metazoa; phylum Arthropoda; class Malacostraca; order Decapoda; family Parastacidae; genus Cherax; species Cherax quadricarinatus. Next base: position 77,960,668 of record NC_091295.1, on the reverse strand, counting down.
ATTCTGTGTCCACTGACTGTATTCTGTGTCCACTGACTGTATTCTGTGTCCACTGACTGTATTCTGTGTCCACTGACTGTATTCTGTGTCCACTGACTGTATTCTGTGTCCACTGACTGTATTCTGTGTCCACTGACTGTATTCTGTGTCCAATGACTGTATTCTGTGTCCACTGACTGTATTCTGTGTCCACTGACTGTATTCTGTGTCCACTGACTGTATTCTGTGTCCACTGACTGTATTCTGTGTCCACTGACTGTATTCTGTGTCCACTGACTGTATTCTGTGTCCACTGACTGTATTCTGTGTCCACTGACTGTATTCTGTGTCCACTGACTGTATTCTGTGTCCACTGACTTGGACTCTCTCGTTCTGACAGCGTTATTGATATAAGTGATAACAGGAGCAGCAGTCATCACTCTGAACGTCGCTCTCAGAGTATCCATAAATCATCGCTGCATGCTGACGGACACACTTGTGTTAATTTGCTGTGCTATGGTACATTCTGACGGACACACATGTGTTAATTTGCTGTGCTATGGTACATTCTGACGGACACACATGTGTTAATTTGCTGTGCTATGGTACATTCTAGGCGAACTTTGTGTTTTAATGTAATTATTACATATGGACAGACTGTGTTTACGTGACTGATGGATGGACTCATTACAGAGACTCAGGACTGAGGGACTGATTATTTCAAACTCCATCGTTCTTCTTTGTATAGGACTGATGAAGCAACCGCCTGGCGAAACGTTTCCTCAATAAAAATGCACAAATATCGCACATGTGTCTCATTCTTCAATCTTGTCAATTTTCTAAACATATACGTGACTACTCCTGTTCTATACATGTATGAAAATAATTTAACATGCAGTTAGCACATGTTACAAGTGTTCGCAGGTGTTGTCTTAATTAGCACATGTTACAAGTGTTCTCAGGTGTTGTCTTAATTAGCACATGTTACAAGTGTTCGCAGGTGTTGTCTTAATTAGCACATGTTACAAGTGTTCGCAGGTGTTGTCTTAATTAGCACATGTTACAAGTGTTCGCAGGTGTTGTCTTAATTAGCACATGTTACAAGTGTTCGCAGGTGTTGTCTTAATTAGCACATGTTACAAGTGTTCGCAGGTGTTGTCTTAATTAGCACATGTTACAAGTGTTCGCAGGTGTTGTCTTAATTAGCACATGTTACAAGTGTTCGCAGGTGTTGTCTTAATTAGCACATGTTACAAGTGTTCGCAGGTGTTGTCTTAATTATTCAGATTATTAGCATATCTATACAAGATGGGATATTTTTGTCTTGTTACAAGACTGGTGAGACGTTGGTCTGCAACAGGACCTGTTTAGCTGATAGACAACGGGTGTTGTTTAGCTGACAGACAACGGGTGCTGTTTAGCTGACAGACAACGGGTGCTGTTTAGCTGACAGGCAACGGGTGCTGTTTAGCTGACAGACAACGGGTGCTGTTTAGCTGACAGGCAACGGGTGCTGTTTAGCTGACAGACAACGGGTGCTGTTTAGCTGACAGACAACGGGTGCTGTTTAGCTGACAGACAACGGGTGCTGTTTAGCTGACAGACAACGGGTGCTGTTTAGCTGATAGACAACGGGTGCTGTTTAGCTGACAGGCGACGGGTGCTGTTTAGCTGACAGACAACGGGTGCTGTTTAGCTGACAGACAACGGGTGCTGTTTAGCTGACAGACAACGGGTGCTGTTTAGCTGACAGACAACGGGTGCTGTTTAGCTGACAGACAACGGGTGCTGTTTAGCTGACAGGCAACGGGTGCTGTTTAGCTGACAGGCAACGGGTGCTGTTTAGCTGACAGGCAACGGATGCTGTTTAGCTGACAGACAACGGGTGCTGTTTAGCTGACAGGCAACGGGTGCTGTTTAGCTGACAGACAACGGGTGCTGTTTAGCTGACAGACAACGGGTGCTGTTTAGCTGACAGGCAACGGGTGCTGTTTAGCTGACAGGCAACGGATGCTGTTTAGCTGACAGGCAACGGATGCTGTTTACGAAACAGAGAGAGATAAGTATGTCTTATACCATCACCACAATCATCATCATCATCACAATCACCATCAAAATCAGTATCACCATCACCACAGTCATCACCACAATCATCACCATCACTCTCACAATCATCACCATCACTCTCACAATCATCACCATGATTCTCACAATCATCACTCTCACAATCAACACTCTCACAATCATCACCATCATTCTCACAATCAACACTCTCACAATCAACACTCTCACAATCATCACCATCACTCTCACAATCATCACCATCATTCTCACAATCAACACTCTCACAATCAACACTCTTACAATCATCACTCTCACAATCATCACTCTCACAATCATCACCATCATTCTCACAATCATCACTCACAATCATCACTCTCACAATCATCACTCTCACAATCATCACCACAATCATCACCATCACTCTCACAATCATCACTCTCACAATCATCACCACAATCATCACCATCACTCTCACAATCATCACTCTCACAATCATCACTCTCACAATCATCACCATCATTCTCACAATCATCACTCACAATCATCACTCTCACAATCATCACTCTCACAATCATCACCATCATCATCACCATCACTCTCACAATCATCACCATCATTCTCACAATCAACACTCTCACAATCATCACTCTCACAATCATCACTCTCACAATCATCACTCTCACAATCATCACTCTCACAATCATCACTCTCACAATCATCACTCACAATCATCACTCTCACAATCATCACTCTCACAATCAACACTCTCACAATCATCACTCTCACAATCATCACTCTCACAATCATCACTCTCACAATCATCACTCTCACAATCAACACTCTCACAATCATCACTCTCACAATCATCACTCTCACAATCATCACTCTCACAATCATCACTCTCACAATCATCACCATCACTCTCACAATCATCACTCTCACAATCATCACTCTCACAATCATCACCATCATTCTCACAATCATCACTCTCACAATCATCACTCACAATCATCACTCTCACAATCATCACTCTCACAATCATCACTCTCACAATCATCACTCACAATCATCACTCACAATCATCACTCTCACAATCATCACTCTCACAATCATCACTCTCACAATCATCACTCTCACAATCAATCATCACCATCATCATCACCATCACTCTCACAATCATCACCATCATTCTCACAATCATCACTCTCACAATCATCACTCTCACAATCAACACTCTCACAATCATCACTCTCACAATCATCACCATCATCATCACCATCACTCTCACAATCATCACCATCATTCTCACAATCATCACTCTCATAATCATCACTCTCACAATCATCACTCACAATCAACACTCTCACAATCATCACTCTCACAATCATCACCATCATTCTCACAATCATCACTCTCACAATCATCACTCTCACAATCAATCATCACCATCATCATCACCATCACTCTCACAATCATCACCATCATTCTCACAATCATCACTCTCACAATCATCACTCTCACAATCAACACTCTCACAATCATCACTCTCACAATCATCACCATCATCATCACCATCACTCTCACAATCATCACCATCATTCTCACAATCATCACTCTCACAGTCATCACTCTCACAATCATCACTCACAATCAACACTCTCACAATCATCACTCTCACAATCATCACCATCATTCTCACAATCATCACTCTCACAATCAACACTCTCACAATCAACACTCTCACAATCATCACTCTCACAATCATCACTCTCACAATCATCACCATCATCATCACCATCACTCTCACAATCAACACCATCACTCTCACAATCATCACCATCATCATCACCATCACTCTCACAATCATCACCATCATTCTCACAATCATCACTCTCACAATCATCACTCTCACAATCATCACTCTCACAATCATCACCACAATCATCACCATCACTCTCACAATCATCACTCTCACAATCATCACTCTCACAATCATCACTCTCACAATCATCACTCTCACAATCATCACTCTCACAATCATCACTCTCACAATCATCACCATCATCATCACCATCACTCTCACAATCAACACCATCACTCTCACAATCATCACCATCATCATCACCATCACTCTCACAATCATCACCATCATTCTCACAATCATAACTCTCACAATCATCACTCTCACAATCATCACTCTCACAATCATCACCATCACTCTCACAATCATCACTCTCACAATCATCACTCTCACAATCGTCATTCTCACAATCATCACTCTCACAATCATCACTCTCACAATCAACACTCTCACAATCAACAGTCTCACAATCATCACTCTCACAATCATCACTCTCACAATCATCACCACAATCATCACCATCACTCTCACAATCATCACTCACAATCATCACTCTCACAATCATCATTCTCACAATCATCACTCTCACAATCATCACTCTCACAATCAACACTCTCACAATCAACACTCACAATCAACACTCTCACAATCAACACTCTCACAATCATCACTCTCACAATCATCACTCTCACAATCATCACTCTCACAATCATCACTCTCACAATCATCACTCTCACAATCATCACTCTCACAATCATCACTCTCACAATCATCACTCTCACAATCATCACTCACAATCATCACTCTCACAATCATCACTCACAATCATCACTCTCACAATCATCACTCTCAATCATCACCATCATCATCACCATCAACACTCTCACAATCATCACTCTCACAATCATCACTCTCACAATCATCACTCTCACAATCATCACTCTCACAATCATCACTCTCACAATCATCACTCACAATCATCACTCTCACAATCATCACTCTCACAATCATCACCATCATTCTCACAGTCAACACTCTCACAATCATCACTCTCACAATCATCACCATCATTCTCACAGTCAACACTCTCACAATCATCACTCTCACAATTATCACCATCATTCTCACAATCATCACTCTCACAATCAACACTCTCACAATCATCACTCTCACAATCAACACTCTCACAATCATCACTCTCACAATCATCACTCTCACAATCAACACTCTCACAATCATCACTCTCACAATCATCACCATCATTCTCACAATCATCACTCTCACAATCATCACTCTCACAATCATCACTCTCACAATCATCACCATCATCATCACCATCACTCTCACAGTCAACACTCTCACAATCATCACTCTCACAATCATCACTCTCACAATCAACACTCTCACAATCATCACTCTCACAATCATCACTCTCACAATCATCACTCTCACAATCATCACTCTCACAATCATCACTCTCACAATCATCACTCTCACAATCATCACTCTCACAATCATCACTCTCACAATCATCACTCACAATCATCACTCTCACAATCATCACTCTCACAATCATCACTCTCACAATCAACACTCTCACAATCATCACTCTCACAATCAACACTCTCACAATCATCACTCTCACAATCATCACCATCATCATCACCATCACTCTCACAATCATCACCATCATTCTCACAATCATCACTCACAATCATCACTCTCACAATCATCACTCTCATAATCATCACTCTCACAATCATCACTCTCACAATCATCACTCTCACAATCATCACTCTCACAATCAACACTCTCACAATCAACACTCTCACAATCAACACTCTCACAATCATCACTCTCACAATCATCACCATCATCATCACCATCACTCTCACAATCATCACCATCATTCTCACAATCATCACTCACAATCATCACTCTCACAATCATCACTCTCACAATCATCACTCTCACAATCATCACTCTCACAATCAACACTCTCACAATCAACACTCTCACAATCAACACTCTCACAATCATCACTCTCACAATCATCACCATCATCACCATCACTCTCACAATCATCACCATCATTCTCACAATCATCACTCACAATCATCACTCTCACAATCAACACTCTCACAATCATCACTCTCACAATCAACACTCTCACAATCATCACTCTCACAATCATCACTCACAATCATCACTCTCACAATCATCACTCTCACAATCATCACTCACAATCATCACTCTCACAATCATCACTCTCACAATCATCACTCACAATCAACACTCTCACAATCATCACTCACAATCATCACTCTCACAATCATCACTCTCACAATCATCACTCACAATCATCACTCTCACAATCATCACTCTCACAATCATCACTCACAATCATCACTCTCACAATCAACACTCTCACAATCATCACTCTCACAATCATCACTCTCACAATCATCACTCTCACAATCAACACTCTCACAATCATCACTCTCACAATCAACACTCTCACAATCATCACTCTCACAATCATCACTCTCACAATCATCACTCACAATCATCACTCTCACAATCATCACTCTCACAATCATCACTCTCACAATCATCACTCACAATCATCACTCTCACAATCATCACCATCAACAGGGCCACAAGAGAGACATAACGAGACCACTGCTGACATTCCTGTCTCTCTCGTCTTCCACATTATTCCAGTCACATTTATTATCATCCTCTTTTTCCCTTCCTTCATCATTATCTTTCTTCTCTTTCTTTCTCCTTCTTCCTCTTCTTGTTCTTCTTCTACAGTGTCACAAACACCAGTCCCCCTGGGGTGACAGTGCCACAAACACCAGTCCCCCGTGGGGTGACAGTACAACAAACATCAGTCCCCTGGGGTGACAGTACCACAAACACCAGTAACCCCTAGGTTGATAGTGCCACAAACACCAGTCCCATGGGGTGACAGTACCACAAACACCAGTAACCCCTAGGTTGATAGTGCCACAAACACCAGTCCCCTGGGGTGACAGTACCACAAACACCAGTAACCCCTAGGTTGATAGTGCCACAAACACCAGTCCCCTGGGGTGACAGTACCACAAACACCAGTAACCCCTAGGTTGATAGTGCCACAAACACCAGTCCCCTGGGGTGACAGTACCACAAACACCAGTAACCCCTAGGTTGATAGTGCCACAAACACCAGTCCCCTGGGGTGACAGTACCACAAACACCAGTAACCCCTAGGTTGATAGTGCCACAAACACCAGTCCCCTGGGGTGACAGTACCACAAACACCAGTAACCCCTAGGTTGATAGTGCCACAAACACCAGTCCCCTGGGGTGACAGTACCACAAACACCAGTAACCCCTAGGTTGATAGTGCCACAAACACCAGTCCCCTGGGGTGACAGTACCACAAACACAAGTAACCCCTAGGTTGAAAGTGCCACAAACACCAGTCCCCTGGGGTGACAGTGCCTCAAACACCAGTCCCCACTGTGGTGACAGTGCCACAAACACCAGTTCCCCCTGGGGTGACAGTGCCTCAAACACCAGTCCCAATGGGGTGACAGTGCCACAAACACCAGTCCCCACTGGGGTGACAGTACCACAAACACCAGTCCCCCCCTAGGTTCACAGTACCACAAACATCAGTCCCCACTGTGGTGACAGTGCCACAAACACCAGTCCCCCCTGGGGTGACAGTACAACAAACACCAGTCCCCCCTGGGGTGACAGTACAACAAACATCAGTCCCCCCTGGGGTGACAGTGCCTCAAATACCAGTCCTCCTGGGGTGACAGTACCACAAAAACCAGTCCCCCTGGGGTGACAGTACAACAAACATCAGTCCCCCCTGGGGTGACCGTGCCACCTCCACCAGCAACTTTCGTCACCACACACCCCAGTAACTTCCCCCAGGTCCCCCGTGGTAAGATGATAGTCTCCACACAAACTTCAACCATCCCTCACCTACCTGCCTTTTTCACTCCACTACTGTTTTTACTCCCCTAGAGCAAACTTTAACAAGTTCCTCTGATAGATTTCTGGGGCACCTTCCTCTTAACGAGTGCTAACCGCGCTGCATCGCAGCCGCTGCCTGCTAGCTGCCGCTGCCTACTGCCTGCTGCTGCCGCCGCTGCGCTGCCGCCGCCGCGTTGTGCTGTGCTGTGTTGTGTGTGTGTGTGTTGTTGTGTGTGTGTGTGATATTGTTAGCCGACTGTGTACTGCCTGCTACTGCTGCTGCTGTGTGTTGTGTGTATTGTTGTGACCTACGCTACCGCTGCTACCGCTGCTGCTGCTGCTGCTGCACGGTGCTGCTGCTGCTGCCCCGCTGCTGCCGCTGCTGCTGCTACTGCTGCCTTCTGCTGCTGCCTGCGCTGCTGCTGCTGCTGCCTGTAACTGCCGCTGCTGCTGCTGCTGCTGCTGCTGCTTTGCGCTGCTGCTGCTGTGTGTGTGTGTGTGTGTGTGTGTGTGATGTAGCTACTGCTGCTACCTGCTGCCCTGCTGCTGCCCTTGCTGTGTGTGTGTGTGTGTGTGTGTGTGTGTGTGTGTGTGTGTGTGTGTGTGTGTGTGTGTGTGTGTGTGGGTGTGTGTATGCATGTGTGCTACTGCTGCTACTGCTGCTACGCTACGCTACCGCTGCTACTGCTGCTGCCTAGCTGCTGCTGCTGCTGCTGCTGCTAACGGCGCGCAGCTGCTACCGCTAAGCATCGCCGCTGCCGCGCTGCTGCTGCTGCTGCTGCTCCAGCTGCTACCGCTGCTGGCTACGCCGCAGCCTGCTGCCGCTGCCGCCGGTGGCGGCAGCACCGCCGGCTGCAGCTGCGCAATGGCCAGCAGCGCTGCACGCTGCCACTGCCGCGGCGCTGCCGCTGCGCTCAGCCAAGCCGCCAGCCAAGCTCGCTGGCCGCCGCCAGCCGGCTGCCGCACCGCTGGCCAGCTGCCACGCTGCCAACTGCCGCCGCTGCCAGCTGCCGCTGCGCGCAGCCTTGCCGCTGCTGCTCCGCTGCTGCCTTAACCGCTGCCTGGGCCTGCCGCCAACCTGCTGCTGCTACCGTTTGTTGCCGATGCCGCTACCGCTGCACCGCTGCCACTCGCTGATGCCATTCGCTGCTACTGCCTACGCTGCTGCTACTGCGCTGCACCTGCTGCTGCTGCTGCTGCCGCCGCCGCGCTGCTGTGTTGGGGTGTGTATGCATGTGTGTAGCCTTATTGTGCCTGCTATTGTGCTGCCATGCTGTTGCCTGCTGTGTGTGTGTGTGTGCTATGTGATGTGGCTGCTTACCGCTGTCTGCTGCTGCCTGCTGTTCTGCGTGTTGCGATGTGCTGCTGCTGCTATCTAACTGCTGCTGCTGCCTGCTGCCATGCTGCCGCACTGCTGCTGCTGCTGCTGCGCTTGCTGCTGCATGCTAGCTGCTGCTGACTGCTGCTGCTGCTGTTGCCTCGCTGCTGCTGTGTGCTGCTGTGTGCTGCTAAGCTACTGTTGCCGCTGCTATGCTGCTAACTGCTTTGTGTGTGTGTGTGTGTGATGTGCTGCTGCTGCTGCTGCCTGTGTGTGTGTGCTGCTGCTGTTGCTGCTACTGCTGGTGCTGCTGCTGCTGCTGCTGCTGCTGCTGTTGCTGTGTGTGTGTGTGTGTGTGTGTGTGTGTGTGTGTGTGTGTGTGTGTGTGTGTGTGGGTGTGTGTATGCGTATGTGTGTAGCTACTGCTGCTACTGCTGCTACTGCTGCTACTGCTGCTACTGCTGCTGCTGCTGCTGCTGCTGCTGCAGCTGCTGCTGCAGCTGCTGCTGCTGCTGCTGCTTCTGCTGCTGCTACTGCTACTGCTGCTACTGCTGCTGCTGCCGCTGCTGCTACTGCTGCTGCTGCTGCTGCTGCTGCTGCTGCTGCTGTGTGTGTGTGTATGTTTGTGTGTGTGTATGTATATGTGTGTGGGTGTGTGTGTGTGTGTGTGTGTGTGTGTGTGTGTGTGTGTGTGTGTGTGTGTGTATGTTTGTGTGTGTATGTATATTGTGACATGCAAAGAGTACGTAACCTTTATTCGGCGCATGGACACACCCTCATTTACAGGCTATCTCCCCCAACCAGCGAACCAGGTTGCTAAGAGTTGATGATGGGGCCCCATCGTTCAACTAGTGACCAGGTTCTAGCCAATAAGAAGGTGGGATTGACAATCGCAGAGGTTATGTGGATACCGCTCTCCTGTCTGCCCTTGTCATTCCCACTCTAGAGCTGGTTGAAGCACGGTCTGCTATCTTGTGGCTTCTATTTCTGCCTTGCTTACCGTGGAGTGCACTATATTTATCACTGTACATAGTGTACATATTGCTGTTATAATTGGTGAAGGATAATATAAGTCTAAACTTTTTCTACTGTGTTTATTTGCTCCCATTACACCTGGGATAACAGGCCATTTGAAATCCTAGGTTGTAATATGGGTAGCCTGTCCGAGAGCTGGACTTAGAGAAACGGTTGAGCTTAGGGTGAAGCTTGTAGCAGGAACATTGTGTAGCTTGCTGTTTCGCTTCGCTTTACAAATTTTGCGTGTCAGTTGCTTATGATCAGCCTTGCTATTGTGTGATCGTTCAACAGCTCGCTACTAGCTTGTTCAGTGTGCTCGCTTCGCTACGGTCAATCTTGTGTGCAGTCGGCTTTGCTTGTATGCGTATTCTGCAATCGTACTGTGCATAGCTAAGCGTGTTCTGCAAATTAACGTGTTACGTTGGGGTATTCGTACTGTGCATAGCGAATAACTTATGCCACCTAGACGAGTCAGACGCCTGGTGTCGGCATATACTTTGCATAACCTACCTAAATTGTCCCTACAGCGTTGTTGGCAAATTGCTCGTTCCATTGGCATTCCCTATAAACGCACTCTCACAGCTGCGCAACTGCGTTCACTTATTGCTGACATACTTATTGAAGAAGAGATGGCACATCAAACTCCTCCCTTTACGGGAGCTAGGGAAAAAACTACTATGTTCTCGCAGGAGGAAGATGATACACCTACGGAGCAAAATGGTCAGTATAGTGCAGCTGGGTTGTCTCAGGGTGAATCAGCGTCGTTGGCACTTGAGCTGGCAAAAATCAATCTTGAGCAAACTAGGGAACAGAGAGCATTCGCAAGGGAAGAATTTGATAGGGAAAGAGAGAGGAGGCAGTTTTCGCATTCTGTAAACGATTTCAGTTTACAAAAAGCAGTACAGCTTGTTCCCCGCTTCAATGAGGCCGAACCAGAGCAATTTTTCGAAAGCTTCGAAAATCAGGCTCGAGCCTTGAGGTGGCCGGAACAGCACTGGGCAGCGTTGGTTCATACAGCATTATTGGGTAAGGCACAGGAATTTACGTCGGTATTAACTGACGCTGAATTCTCTGATTATCAAGTAGTGAAGACCACAGTGTTGGGAGCATATACATGTATCCCAGCTAAATATCGTAAGACCTTCAAATTGAACAGGCGGCAGCTTGGTCAATCCCTGGTGGACTTTGTGAGACAGCAAACCAAAGCTTTTACCAGCTGGTATAAAGCGAGTGGTGTCTCTAACTTTGAGGAGCTGGTGCAGCTTATTCTGATTGATAACCTGCTGGAGTCTGTGGGACCAGAGGTTCGTGTCTTTCTGCAGGATCGTGACTTAACCACTGCATTGGAGGCGGCCAGGTTGGCTGATACCTTCGAAACGAACCGCTCCTTGTCCGAGCGGTCCCGTCTCTCTTTTCAACAGTCTGGCGTGAGCAGAGATCGACAACATTGGAGAATGAAGTGCCAGCCGGAGGGAGAGCGTCTACGACATCCAACCAAGTCACCTGGTGAGCCACGCTTCTCAACATATGGTCCCCCTGCGGAGAGGCAAACTACTTATGGAGCATCTCGACAACAATATCCAGAGAGGCACCAGCCAGAACGACACCACTTGCAACGTCATCAGGGAGTAAAGGGCAAGCCTGTCGTCTGCTTCAGGTGTAATAAAGTAGGTCATATCAGTTCCAACTGCCCCCAAAAACCTCAACCCATCGGGAAAATCTCTAATATCCCTAGTAACATGTCCCCTAGAGAAGTAGAAAAAGGTATGGCCCCTTATTATTGCGAAAGTCTTATTTCCCTTCAGGAAAACTCAGAACCAACTAAAGTAAATACCTTTAGAGATACTGGAGCATATTGCTCACTTGTCAGAGAAGGAATATTACCCCTTTCAGAGAATACTTCCTTGAATTCATCAGTTTTATTGGAAGCCTATGGAGGAACTATATATTCTGTTCCTTTGCATAAAATTTATGTACAGTGCAAATATTACACTGGGTACTTGACTGTAGGTATCTCAAAAGGATTTCCCATGAAAAATGCCATGTTATTACTGGGTAATAACATTACTACTGTTACTTCGTGTCCTGAACCTATAATGATTAATGCTTCTCCAGTGTTGGCCATAACTCGGGCAACATCCCAAGGGCTGTCTGGGGAGAATGTTGACCTATCCTTGGACGACTCCGATCTCGGAATAGCCACGTTGTTTTATGAGACACACCGGCCGGAGTCTCGTAAATCAAGTGAACAGACCCCGATCAAGCCTTCCTATTCCCAGGTTGCAGGATTGCCAGATGTCTCTGTTTCCATGCCCGAGGGACTGTCCTTCCGGGAGGAACAACGTAAGGACCCTTCGTTAAAATTCGCTTTTGAGGCAGCCATGGGTAAATCCTCTTTGGGTCATCCAGTCAAGTATGAAGTTAAAAATGATTATTTGGTTTGCACTGAGACTGGTAAGGAGATAGAGAGCCGGCAATTATACGACAGGTTAGTGGTTCCAACCAAGTATAGACCTCAGATATTAAATATAGCTCATAATACGTCATCAGGAGGTCACTTAGGAATTACAAAAACCTTGTATAGAATCACAAAAGAATTTTATTGGCCAACATTAAAGAAAGATGTGAAGAATCATATTAGGTGTTGCCGAGAATGTCAGCAAGTTGGAAAACCTGGACATTCTATTAAACCTGCACCTCTCCAACCCATACCTGCTGATGGAGAACCTTTTGCAGATTTAATTATAGATTGTGTAGGTCCACTACCTAAGTCAAAGTCTGGAAATCAGTATTTATTTACAATTATGGATAAAGTAACCAGATATCCTGAAGCGATCCCAATGCGTAGTATCAATACTAAAGCTATTCTCAAAGCTTTAACAAAATTCATTTCTTGTTTTGGCATTCCTAAAACTATACAAAGTGATCAAGGTACTAACTTCACTGCCAAAGCATTTAGGGAAGTATTAACTAGGTTAGGGATAATTCACAACTTATCCACTGCCTATCACCCTCAGTCCCAAGGCGCCTTGGAAAGATTCCACCAAACATTAAAAACAATGATGAGAAGTTTTTGCATGCACTTTCCGACAGATTGGGATGAATCTCTACCATTGTTGCTGTTCTCAGTACGAGAGACGGTGCAAGAGTCTACAGGGTATAGTCCGTTTGAGCTGATCTTTGGGCACAATGTACGAGGTCCTCTTCGGGTGCTCAAAGAAGGATGGATGGGAGAAGACGTAAGCTCAGCACTCTACAACCCGTCTTCAAGGTTGCAGGTGGCACGTGAGTTAGCCACGGCTAAGCTAAAGACAGCTCAAAGTAAGATGAAACAGAGGTATGACAGAAGTGCACAATTCCGCTCCTTCCATCCAGGAGACAAGGTGTTGGTGCAGGAACCTATACCTGGCCACACCTTGAAAGCTAGATTTACGGGACCTATGCAGATAGTAAGTAGATTATCTGATTTAAATTATGTGGTAGCTCCCATTGATAAGACCTCAAAAACAAAAACTTACCACATAAATCAAATCAAGGCCTTTCATACACCAGATAAAGTCCCAGTAATGACTCTGTCCTCTACCTCTGAGGACGACTCTGACTCTTTGCACTCTATCTCTGAAATTAATACTAAACTTTCAAATTCTGTCCTCCTCAAGGATCCTAGCCCGTTAATGGATGGATTATCTGAAATACAAGCAACCAATTTAACTGAGCTTCTACAGTCATATCCTAATATTTTTTCGGATGTGCCGAAAAAATGTACGTTAGGTTACCATGATGTAGATGTGGGAAAATCTAAACCAATTAAACTCTCCCCCTACAGAGCTAATCCTGAAAAGCAAAGGTTACTTCAGCAGGAAGTAGACTTCTTGTTAGAACATGGTTTAGTGGAGGAGTCGTCTAGTCCATGGGCTTCACCGTGCATCCTAGTAAAAAAGGCTGATGGAGGGTTTCGTATGTGCACAGACTACCGTAAAGTGAACGAGGTCACAATTACAGATGCTTACCCTCTTCCTCGTCTGGATGACGTAATTGACTTTGTGGGTAAGGCTACTTTTGTGTCCAAATTAGATCTCCTTAAAGGTTACTATCAGGTACCTTTGACAGATAAGGCGAAGGAAATCTCTGCCTTCGTGATTCCAGGAGGTCATTATCAGTATACAGTTACCCCCTTCGGAATGAAAAATTCCCCCTCTTCATTCCAGAAACTCGTCCATCAGGCTATTAAAGGACTTGAAGGCACGGCAGCATACCTAGATGATATTGTTGTGGTGTCTGATACTTGGGATCAACACCTACTTAGACTTAAAGCTCTGTTTGAGACCTTTAAGAATTCCCAATTAACAGTTAATTTGTCTAAATCTTCCTTTGGCCAGGCCACTGTCACTTTTCTAGGCCATGAAGTAGGTAGTGGTAAAGTTGCACCTAAACTTGCTAAAGTTCTTTCGATTAAAGAATATCCAGTTCCTCATGATAGGAAATCTCTTCAACGTTTCCTAGGCATGATAGGATTTTACAGAAGATTCTGTAAGAATTTCTCAGATATTGTAGCCCCTCTTACCTCTCTTACCAGTCATAAAGTTCCCTTTAATTGGACGTCAGATTGTAACACTGCTTTTAATAAAGCAAAAAGATTATTGTGCTCTGCACCCATTCTTTTGTCTCCAGACTTCTCCAAACCTTTTTCATTACAGGTTGATGCTTGTGAGTCTGGGGTTGGGGCGGTACTATTACAAATCGGGAACAAGGAGCTGCAGCCAATCGCATACTTTTCAGCCAAGTTCCAGCCACATCAGAGAGCTTACTCTACCATTGAAAAAGAAGCCCTCGCGCTGGTAATGGCTTTGGAGCATTTCGATGTTTATGTGGGCCAAACATCGCAGGTGGTCACAGTCTACAGTGATCACAACCCGTTAGTCTATCTCCAAGCCATGAAGAATCACAACACAAGGCTTATGCGTTGGACTCTCAGGCTGCAGCCCTACAATATTTTTATTAAATATATTGCCGGCAAAGAAAATGTGTTGGCAGACTCTTTGTCAAGAGTCTAGTTTAATATTTTATTTAGGTTAGGATGTATTTGTGGTAACCCCCCTTTCAAGCTCTTTTTTTTATCCCCTGATGTGGGGTTTTTTTTTAGTGAGGGGATACGGGCTACCGTCCGCTTGTATCTTGGACCTATGTTGGCTTATCTGACTGCTGTCTCACTCTGAGTTTAGGGTTTGGCTTTCAGGCACTAGGAAAGCTGAGCTCTATCTAAGAGTTGGATGGTGGAGAGGATAGGCGGTCCCATTATTTTGTGCCATGGCGGCACGGTTACCACTGGGAGGTGGCAGCCTAATCCTGAGCCTTCTCGGGGGTGGGGGTGTGACATGCAAAGAGTACGTAACCTTTATTCGGCGCATGGACACACCCTCATTTACAGGCTATCTCCCCCAACCAGCGAACCAGGTTGCTAAGAGTTGATGATGGGGCCCCATCGTTCAACTAGTGACCAGGTTCTAGCCAATAAGAAGGTGGGATTGACAATCGCAGAGGTTATGTGGATACCGCTCTCCTGTCTGCCCTTGTCATTCCCACTCTAGAGCTGGTTGAAGCACGGTCTGCTATCTTGTGGCTTCTATTTCTGCCTTGCTTACCGTGGAGTGCACTATATTTATCACTGTACATAGTGTACATATTGCTGTTATAATTGGTGAAGGATAATATAAGTCTAAACTTTTTCTACTGTGTTTATTTGCTCCCATTACACCTGGGATAACAGGCCATTTGAAATCCTAGGTTGTAATATATATGTGTGTGGGTGTGTGTGTGTGTGTGTGTGTGTGTGTGTGTGTGTGTATGTTTGTGTGTGTGTATGTACATGTGTGTGGGTGTGAGTGTGTAAATTATGAGTTTAATATAAACCAATAATTTAGTACCCAGATAAACCAGGTTTTATAGTACCAATATCCTGCCTTTCGCCGCTGTTAAACCACAGCTACAAACCCATTGAGGCTGTGCAATAAAACCAGCAACAGATATTGCATACTCGGATAATGTAAAGGCAATTGCAGAATGTACTGGTCCAGCCAAAACAATATGCTGCGCAATACTCACAAACTTTATCTGCACTCCTGTTGGCAACACTGAACACATTATATTGGCAACGATGTTACGTTCATGTGATGTTACTTTCCAGTGATGTTACGTTCCAGCCATGTTACGTTCCAGTGATGTTACGTTCCAGCAATGTTACGTTCCAGTGATGTTACTTTCCAGCCATGTTACGTTCCAGTGATGTTACGTTCCAGTGATGTTACGTTCCAGCAATGTTACGTTCCAGTGATGTTACTTTCCAGCCATGTTACGTTCCAGTGATGTTACGTTCCAGCAATGTTACGTTCCAGTGATGTTACGTTCCAGCCATGTTACGTTCCAGTGATGTTACGTTCCAGCAATGTTACGTTCCAGTGATGTTACGTTCCAGCAATGTTACTTTCCAGTGATGTTACGTTCCAGCCATGTTACGTTCCAGTGATGTTACGTTCCAGCAATGTTACGTTCCAGTGATGTTACGTTCCAGCCATGTTACGTTCCAGTGATGTTACGATCCAGTGATGTTACGTTCCAGCAATGTTACGTTCCAGTGATGTTACGTTCCAGCCATGTTACGTTCCAGTGATGTTACGTTCCAGTGATGTTACGTTCCAGCAATGTTACGTTCCAGTGATGTTACGTTCCAGCCATGTTACGTTCCTGTGATGTTACGATCCAGTGATGTTACGTTCCAGCGATATTACGTTCCAGTGATGTTACGTTCCAGTGATATTACGTTCCAGTGATGTTACGTTCCAGTGATGTTACGTTCCTGTGATGTTACGTTCCAGTGATGTTACGTTCCAGCCATGTTACGTTCCAGTGATGTTACGTTTATGTGATGTTACTTTCCAGTGATGTTACGTTCCAGCCATGTTACGTTCCAGTGATGTTACGTTCCAGTGATGTTACGTTTCAGTGATGTTACGTTCCTGTGATGTTACGTTCAAGTGATTTTACGTTCCAGTGATGTTACGTTCCAGCGATGTTACATTCCAGCGATGTTACGTTCCAGTAATGTTACGTTCCAGTGATGTTACGTTCCTGTGGTGTTGCGTTCCAGTGATGTTACGTTACAGCGATGTTACGTTTCAGTGATGTTACGTTCTTGTGATGTTACGTTCAAGTGATTTTACGTTCCAGTGATGTTACGTTCCAGCGATGTTGCGTTCAAGCAATATTACGTTCCAGCCATGTTACGTTCCAGTGATGTTACGTTCCAGCGATGTTACGTTTCAGTGATGTTACGTTCCTGTGATGTTACGTTCAAGTGATTTTACGTTCCAGTGATGTTACGTTCCAGCGATGTTACGTTCCAGCGATGTTACGTTCCAGTGATGTTACGTTCCAGTGATGTTACGTTCCAGCTATGTTACGTTTCAGTGATATTACGTTCCTGTGATGTTACGTTCAAGTTATTTTACGTTCCAGTGATGTTACGTTCCAGCCATGTTACGTTCCAGTGATGTTATGTTCCAGCCATGTTACGTTCCAGTGATGTTACGTTCCAGCGATGTTACGTTTCATTGATGTTACGTACCTGTGATGTTAGGTTCAAGTTATTTTACGTTGCAGTGATGTTACGTTTCAGCGATGTTACGTTCCAGTGATGCTACGTTCCTGTGATGTTACGTTCCAGTGATGTTACGTTTCAGTGATGTTACGTTCCAGCGATGGTACGTTCCAGTGATGTTACGTTCCAGTGATGTTACGTTCCTGTGATGTTACGTTCCAGTGATGTTACGTTCCAGCGATGTTACGTTTCAGTGATGTTACGTTCCTGTGATGTTACGTTCAAGTGATTTTATGTTCCATTGATGCTACGTTACAGCGATGTTACGTTCCAGCGATATTACGCTCCAGTGATGCTACGTTCCAGTGATGTTACGTTCCAGTGAAGTTACGTTCCAGCGATATTACGTTCCAGTGATGTTACGTTCCAGTGATGTTACGTTCCTGTGATGTTACGTTCCGGTGATGTTACGTTCCAGCGATGTTACGTTCCAGTGAGGTTACGTTACAGTGATATTACGTTCTAGTGATGTTACGTTCCAGTGATGTTACGTTCCTGTGATGTTACGTTCCAGTGATGTTACGTTCCAGTGATGTTACGTTCCAGTGATGTTACGTTCCAGTGATATTACGTTCTAGTGATGTTACGTTCCAGTGATGTTACATTCCAGTGATGTTACGTTCCAGTGATGTTACGTTCCTGTGATGTTACGTTCCAGCGATGTTACGTTCCAGTGATGTTACGTTCCAGTGATATTACGTTCCAGTGATGTTACGTTCCAGAGATGTTACATTCCTGTTATGTTACGTTCCAGTGATGTTACGTTCCAGCGATGTTACGTTCCAGTGATGTTATGTTCCTGTGATGTTACGTTCCAGTGATGTTACGTTCCAGTGATGTTACGTTCCTGTTATGTTAAGCTCCAGTGATGTTACGTTCCAGCGATGTTACGTTCCAGTGATGTTACGTTCCTGTTATGTTACGTTCCAGTGATGTTACGCTCCAGTGATGTTACGTTCCTCTGATGTTACGTTCCTGTGATGTTACGTTCCAGTGATGTTACGTTCCAATGATGTTACTTTCCTGTTATGTTACGTTCCAGTAATGTTACGTTCCAGCGATGTTACTTTCCAGTGATGTTACGTTCCTGTGGTGTGACGTTCCAGTGATGTTACGTTCCAGTGATGTTACTTTCGAGTGATGTTACGTTCCAAGGATGTTACGTTCCAGCGATGTTACGTTCCAGTGATGTTACCTTTCAGTGATGTTACGTTCCAATGAGGTTACGTTCCAGGGATGTTACGTTCCAGTGATGTTACGTTCCTGTGATGTTACGTTCCAGTGATGTTACGTTCTAGTGATGTTACGTTCCTGTTATGTTACGTTCCAGTGATGTTACCTTCCAGCGATGTTTCGTTCCAGTGATGTTACGTTCCTGTGATGTTGCGTTCCAGTGATGTTACGTTCCAGTGATGTTACGTTCCAGTGATGTTACGTTCCTGTTATGTTACGTTCCAGTGATGTTACGTTTAGTGATGTTACGTTCCTGTGATGTTACGTTCCTGTGATGTTACGTTCCAGTGATGTTACGTTCCAATGATACGTTCCTGTTATGTTACGTTCCAGTGATGTTACGTTCCAGCGATGTTACTTTCCAGTGATGTTACGTTCCTGTGGTGTGACGTTCCAGTGATGTTACGTTCCAGTGATGTTACTTTCGAGTGATGTTATGTTCCAGTGATGTTACGTTCCAGCGATGTTACGTTCCAGTTATGTTACCTTTCAGTGATGTTACGTTCCAGTGATGTTACCTTTCAGTGATGTTACGTTCCACTTATGTTACCTTTCAGTGATGTTACGTTCCAGTGATGTTACGTTCCAGCGATGTTACGTTCCAGTGATGTTACGTTCCTGTGATGTTGCGTTCCAGTGATGTTGCGTTCCACTGATGTTACGCTCCAGTGATGTTACGTTCCTGTTATGTTACATTCCAGTGATGTTACATTCCAGTGATGTTACGTTCCTGTGATGTTACGTTCCTGTGATGCTACGTTCCAGTGATGTTACGTTCCAATGATGTTACGTTCCTGTTATGTTACGTTCCAGTGATGTTACGTTCCAGCGATGTTACTTTCTAGTGATGTTACGTTCCAGAGATGTTACTTTCGAGTGATGTTACGTTCCAGTGATGCTACGTTCCAGCGATGTTACGTTCCAGTGATGTTACCTTTCAGTGATGTTACGTTCCAGTGAGGTTATGTTCCAGGGATGTTACGTTCCAGTGATGTTACGTTCCTGTGATGTTACGTTTCAGTGATGTTACGTTCCAGTGATATTACGTTCCTGTTATGTTACGTTCCAGTGATGGTACGTTCCAGCGATGTTACGTTCCAGTGATGTTACGTTCCTGTGATGTTGCGTTCCAGTGATGTTACGTTCCAGTGATGTTATGTTCCTGTGATGTTGCGTTCCAGTGATGTTACGTTCCAGTGATGTTACATTCCAGTGATGTTACGTTCCTGTTATGTTACGTTCCAGCGATGTTACGTTCCAGTGATGTTACGTTCCTGTGATGTTGGGTTCCAGTGATGTTACGTTCCAGTGATGTTACGTTCCTGTGATGTTGCGTTCCAGTGATGTTACGTTCCAGTGATGTTACTTTCCAGTGATGTTACGTTCCTGTGGTGTAACGTTCCAGTGATGTTACATTCCAGTGATGTTACTTTCGAGTGATGTTACCTTTCAGTGATGTTACGTTCCTGTGGTGTAACGTTCCAGTGATGTTACGTTCCAGTGATGTTACTTTCCAGTGATGTTACGTTCCTGTGATGTTGCGTTCCAGTGATGTTCTCAGTAGTAGTAACCAGTTACCAGTAACCAGTGTACCGTTGACTCAACGACCAACCGTCTCTGCCTGAGTCACTGTCTATTCATATTGCGCTGAACTGGCATTATTCAAAGGCCCTCTCACATATGGGTATGTGGGCGGCCAGTCAGGCAGTGTTACGAGAGGAGCGAGTGAGATAGGCCACGGCTGTAAGGGCTCTCTCCACATATCTGTAATTATACGTAATAACAGCCTACGTGAGTATTTCTTCCCTAATCCACGTGTCGAACTCCCACATGATAAATGGTGGCACCGGTGTGGAGCGTGGATTTACGTTTTTACGAGTAATTCAAGACGTTAGAAGGCTGTGCGTAGCCGGCAGGGTCAAAGGTGAACTCTCACCCACCAGCACTACCCTCACGCACCACCTCCAGCCAGCCGCGCCTTACTCCCCTCACAACCTTCAGCCTGCAAGCCTGTTGCAGCCGTTTCAAGCTTCCTGGCTTAGTTCGTGTGCTAATTGCTTCAATCTCCGAGGGGTTGACCCGGATTTTGCAATTAAGCCAGTAAGCCAGACTGTGGAAGTGAACGCCAGTCAGCCTATCATCCAGCCTGTCTCCTGTCATCCAACTGCTCCTCCGTGCTTTGTGCATCGTTACACGTCTTCCAGTCAGCCATTCTCGTGGGGTAAGCCAGTCAGCCAACCCAGCTTCTAACCCAGCTGAGAGAGAGAAGTAAGCCACGCAGTAAGAAGTAAGCCAAATTCCTCTGAAGTATTGTCTATATCGCTTTGTGCTCCCTGTTGGATGCTAAGAGTGGTTTTCACCATTCCTGTGGCATAGAGTGGGTTATCAAGCCACCTTCGTGGGTAGGAGAGTCCACCCACCACTATCCACAACCACCACCAGCCACCTCATCTACCTGTGGTTGTTTGTACCCTTGTACCGGGTCCTAGTACTGTTTTGGCTCACATAATTGGTCAAGAGATTGTAGCTGGCGCCAACGATAAAACCCAATTATGAGAGTTCCCCGAGAACGCGCATTCTTCCGACAACAGTGAGTGTAGGTGACGTCAGCCCTCACCGCGCAGGACACCCTACAACCTTCTCCTCATCACTCGTCATCCCGTCTACTACTCCAGACATTTCTCTTGCATTTAAAGACATTTGCGTGTGTGAGACATTTATAGTAAATTGCTTGTGTACTCTAAACCTGGTGTTTTCAGTTTTTCTTTGACTCGTTAATTTTTACAATATTTTTCAGTGTTTTCACTTATCTTATATTTTTTTATTCTGTGTTTTTTCTTATGCTACTCGTCTGTAGTAAGTATTATTGTGTAGTGTACCAGTCAGTCACTCTGTGTGAAGTGATTCATTTTTTTTTATTGTATTCTTTCAGCGTTGTATTCTCCAGTAATTGTCATTGTATTTCATGCAGTGATATTCACCCCCCCCCCAGTATACTAAATTATCCATTTATTTCTATGTGTGTCTTTTTTTTCGTATGCCAGCAGTGTCTCATTCCTCTAATTTTTTCGCAGACTGTGTACCATTATTTTTGCCAGCAAATTTTTGTCGTATCAGTCACAGCAAGATTTTGTTGTATCAGTCACAGCAAGATTTTGTTGTAAGAATATAATTAAGAATATACTAATACTGTTGTGTGCCCCGCCACTGTAAGTGTTAACCTACCTGTTTTGTTCCTTTGTTTTATTTTATTCATATTTTTATATTTCTTGAACAAATTCACTCTTGATGCAATTTCAAGTACTTTTAACGTAAAGTGTTTTCTTTACTCTGCTTGAGTAAATTGTTTTGTCTAATTTACAATTAAGAGTTAAAGTGTTCAATCAGTTTTTTTCTTCATAATTTTAATTCATTATTTTACCTGAGTTTTCCCAGTGACACTTTATTACTGCAGTGATTATTTCTACACTTTATTTTGTTGCACTTGTTCTGCAGTGAATTATTTTCTTTTATTGATATTTTTATGAATTATATTTTAATTTTGTCTATGCATTCTTAGAAAATACTTAAATTTCCCAGTTAACAATTTAATAATTTTATTTTATACTTTCACATTGATTTAAAAATTTAATTAATTAATTTCTTTATTAGCAAGAGTAAAGACAGCTCATTTTGCATTTAATTCAGTCTCCAGTAATATTTTTACTTGTATATTTCAATGTAAATTTTTTTTCTTGGTCAATAGTCCTTTAAATTGAGTTTTCCTTCCTCTTGCAGTGTATCTTAGACATTATTTTTTTATTACTTCTGCAGAATTAGTTGTATATCTTTTATTTCAATTCTAGAATTTTATATCATTTTTATTGTTCATTATTTTTGCCTTATTTGTTCTCGTGCTACTTTGCCATTATGTCTCACATACCGTCAAGTGATACTTTAGTGAATGTCGACACTCAGACCTCTCAGGCTACTGCTGGTCCTGTCATCAGTCCTCACAGTTCCTTACCGACTGACAGACCGACCCAGACACCGAGATATTATAGTTATACTCGTGATTCCCTTGATGCGTTACCTTTATTCAATGGCCATGTACATAGTCTTGAAGCATGGTTTGCAGCCATTCGTTCTCGTGCTAGTGCTCTAGGTGAAGGTCCTCCTTCAGAGGAAAGTCTTATCAGACTTGCTAAAGAAGCTCTTTATCGATCTCCTGCTGCTGTTCACGTTGTTGATCTCCTTGATATGCGAGACTTCAGGAATCTTACTAAGTGGTCACAATATGAGGAACTGATTCGTTCTTTCCTTGTCCCAGTAAAAACAGCTGATCCATATGTCGTTCTTAGGGAACTAGTGAATGCTACACCCATGAGTAATGAATCGTTGAGTGCATTTGCTGTTAGATTAGACAAACTTTTATCATCATTTATCAATGCTGTCCAATCATCATCTTTTCTCCCTGAAGAGGCTAAACCATTTACAGAATCACTTGCTAAAATAGCAGCTTTTGGAGCAATCAAAGAACTAATGCCGCCTGCTTCCGTGTGTGCTTATGAGGCTCATCCTCCAACTGTGACGATGGAACCACTTACAGCCTTAAATCATGTACGTTCCTTGTGCCCCCAGGGTACTTTCCCTTGTATTAAAAGTAATGTCACACATATGCCTCAGTCTGCACCACCTCTTGTTTGCGCCACAGAGACAAATCGTGGTCGTCAACCATCTCAGAGATCACCAAGAACCAGTGTACAGAGTCGTTATACACCTCGTAGTATTCATAGTACATTCAGTAACCATAGTCGGCGGAATTGTTACAACTGTGGTTTCCGTGGCCATATTGCAATTAATTGTCCTGATAGTTACCCTAAGAGACGTCGTACTGATGATGAGTACTCAGATCTTCCCTACTGTACTTATCATAGAATACATGGACATGACACATCTGAGTGTAATGCTCTCTATAACCTTCAGTACTCTAGGTCTTTCCGTGGTCGTTCCAACCGCAGAACCCGTAGAGGAAACAGATCTCGTGGTTTTCAAAATAACCAGAACCAGGCTCATTCTTTCAATTCTCAAACTAACCAGAACCAGGCTCGTTCTTCCAATTCGGGGGAATTCGAGCGCCCCAGTCAAACCGTCCCATGGTGACAGTAGGTGATAATGAGTACACCATCCCCGTTCACAATTCCTTTGAAGCCTTAAGCAGTCTCGAGAATGACAACCCTGCTGATGATGTTGCTTCACATGTCTCTGACATAGATGATTTTGGGGATGGAGTAGAACAAGTCTTTTCTGATGACAATCCACCCTTTTGTTTGCACATAACTTCCAATGCAACCATAGGCCCTATAGTGCAAGCATCTGTTTATAATGCGCCCGTTCATTTGTTCATGGACTCTGGTGCGCAAGTCAATATTATTAGGTCTAGTTTGTTTAAGGATAAGAAGTTACGACATGTCCTTCTCGTAGAACCGACTCATGTGTCCTCCCTTAGTGGAGTATCTGGTTCTCACCTGCGTGTCCGAGGTCGGACTTCCCTAACCTTTTCTATCCAAGGTAGAGACTTCACTGCTTCCTTCCTTGTTGTCGACCAGATTACTTTCCCTGGTGACCTTCTACTGGGATTTGCTTCCATGCGAGACTTACGCATTGTGCTCGACCCTTATCGATGGCATGCACAAATTGACGACTTGATCGTTCCATTCTGGGGTTACCAGCTTGGATCAGAAATCTGTTATACTGCTGCAGAGTATGATGTACGGATTAAGTCCTTACAAGCTAATGCATTCTCCAGTAGCGTACCCAAGCGGTCAGGCACTGGTAATTCTGTCACTCCCATCAGTGTTCCACCTATACCTTCAGATTTGCAGGATAGTCCGATGCCTCAAGTGTCCGAGGACGCTCAGATTGCCTTGAGTGCACAACCTATCCCTGCAATGCCTGCTAGTTCGAGTAGTAGTTTCTCCACAGGGGACGCCTTGTCGGAAAACAATTACTTGCAACTAGTAATGCCATCTCTTGTTGATGTCACATGCCGTCTGCAGAAAGACGTCTCTGTTGCGGCTAGTGCTCTCACTAGAGTGTCTGTAGTTGTTCCTAGTGTTCCAGATGGTGATAACGTCCTAGTTGACAGTGATTCCTGCAAAGTAAAAGGTCTATTTGTTGAACCATCCTTACATGTTGTACGAGATAGTAAGATCCATTTCTACCTGGCCAACACTTCTGGTCACAGTGTTCGCCTCAGAGCAAATACCAATCTTGTTGACCTTGTTCACTATCCTTACCCTGTTCAGGTAGAGGATGAGTTGTCACCTGACCAGTGGGTCGGTGCTATTTCTGCCGGGGAGACCTCATCCACTTCACTGGATCAATCTGTTCCACCAGTTGAGGAGAAAGACTTAGCTCCCACTGACTTCCCAGATGAAGTCAAGCGTTTGTTGACTCTGTTGAACAAACGTCGTAAAGCCATTGCTTTACCAGGTGAGAAGATGGGTATAACGAACTTATTGTCCCATCGTATTCCACTTGAACCTGGTACTAGACCTATCTACATACCTGCGTACAGAATGCCTCATTCACAAGTTGCTGTCGCAGAAGAATTGATCAATCAAATGCTTGATGATGGAGTTATTGCACCTAGCAATTCACCTTGGAATGCACCCTTGATACTAGTACCTAAGAAGGATGGTACTTGGCGCCCAGTAATTGACTTTAGGAAGTTAAACGCGAAAACCATTCCAGATCGCTTTCCACTCCCTGTACTGGGTGATCTTTTACGTAATATCGGAGATAACAAAGTCTTTTCAACCCTAGATTTGTTACAAGGGTTTTGGCAAGTCCCTCTTCACGAGGACAGCCAAGAGCTAACTGCATTCTCCACTCCTACAGGTCATTATCACTTCCTCCGTATGGCATTTGGATTACGATCTTCCCCTATCACGTTCTCAAGGCTCATGACTAATATCTTTAGAGGTCTCATAGGTAATGCACTTATGGTGTACTTAGATGACGTAATCGTCATGTCTAAAGACGTGGATACACACTTGAAAAGACTTGATGTAGTACTTGGTAAGCTTGAAGAAGCCAATTTAAAGATCAAACTGTCAAAATGTCAATTTTTCAGATCAGAAATTAAGTTTCTTGGTCACGTAGTCACTCCTAGAGGGGTTACGACTGACCAAAGTAAAGTAACTGCAGTACTAAATTTTCCAACTCCCAAAACTGCTGATGCCGTAAGATCCTTTGTGGGCTTAGCAGGTTTTTATAGATCTTTCATTGCCAATTTTTCTTCCATAGCTGCTCCTCTAACTGAGTTGCTTAAGAAAGATGCTCCTTTTGTTTGGACCTTCCGTCAAGAAAGAGCATTCCAAACTCTAAAAGAAAAGCTAACATCTGCTCCAATTTTGAAATTTCCAGATTTTTCTAAGCCCTTCTATCTGACAACTGATGCTAGTTCAATTGGCATAGGTGCCGTACTAGCTCAGAAGACCGATGGCAAGTACAACGCAGTTGCATTTGCTAGCCGAGTCCTTACGAAGGCTGAACGTAATTATACAGTAACTGAGCAAGAAGCTTTAGCAATAGTATGGTCTTTAAAGCACTTCCGAGACATTATTTATCAGTACTCTGTTCATGTCTTGACAGACCATGCTCCACTGATACCCTTATTCCAGAACAAACAACCTACTGGAAGGTTAGCTAGATGGACCTTGACTATCCAAGAGTTCAATCCCACCTTTGAGCATTTACCTGGCAAGTCAAATGTAGTCGCAGATGCCTTATCGCGACATGTTAGTATAGTAACTGCAGACCCTCCATTTAGTGCTGAAGATGTAAAGAATGCTCAACGAACAGATCCCATGTGGTCTGGTGTGATTCGATTCCTGCTCCAGGAAGATCTTATTCTGAATGTGAAGCCACCAGCACCCATCAGTGACTTTGTCATGAACCAAGAATTACTGTATCGAACAGCCGAGTTGGGTACTCCTAGCAGAAGAGTATACCAGTTAGTAATTCCACAGTCACTAGTGAATGTAGCCTTACAGCTAGTTCACGATGTACCAGGTGTTGCACACCCTGGTATGGATCGTTCAGTAAAACAAGCCAGATTGAAATACTTTTGGCCTCGTATGGCAACTGATATTTCTGAGTATGTTAAGAAATGTAGTGTCTGCATGCAACATAAAGGCAATGCTAATGGTCCTAATCCAATCCAAGTGTATCCAACTACTAGCGAACCTTGGGAAAGAGTTGCGCTAGATTTGTTAACTAATTTCCAATGTTCCCTCCAAGGCAACAAACATCTGTGTGTTATGGTAGACCATTTCACCAGATATTGTGAGTTAGTTCCTATTGCAGATAAGACTGCCGAGACAGTAGCTAAAGCGTTTAAAGAACGCATTATCTGCAGGCATACCACCCCTAAGTCCCTAGTAACAGATAATGGAGGTGAATTCTGTAATGAAATTCTTGAAAATTTGTGTACCTTGTACAAGATCTCTAAATCCACCATTGTTCCTCATCATCCTGCCAGCAATGGGTTAGCGGAACGAACCAATAAGAAAGTACTTGATGTCTTGAGAGCCACTATCAATCCCAACAGTGAAACTTGGGATGAAGTTATACCTGATGTGCAGTGTGCTATAAATTCTGCTTACAATGTTTCTATAGGTGACACTCCACATTATGCATTGTATGGTGTAGATAAACGTTTGCCTTATGAGTTGTTATATTCTAATCCGAAACCAAATTACAACCCTGATGATTTCATAGCAACTCGTACCAGCTTAGCTCAAAGTGTTTTTAGAAGAATCCGTGAAACACTTCATAAATCAACAGCTGAATTTACAAGAGTCGCAAACACTCGAGCAAAGCCATCCAAAATCAAAGTAGGTTCGAGAGTTATGCTGATTAACTTTAACAAAACGTCTGCAATGCCAAAGCTTGATCAAAAGTTTGTTGGTCCTTATCGAGTAGTTGAACATATCACTGGTAATAAGTATAAGGTTAGAGAGATTAGTACTGGTCAGTATAAAGAATCGCATTTAGATCATATGAAGTTAGTATGTGATGATAATGATGTTCCAACCCAGACTAATGTGACAGACTCTGACAATCCTCCTGATCCTGTACTCTCTTCCTCTGATACTCAGTCAGACGATCAACCTGAATGTCGTTATTCCCTACGTACACGACAGGTATTGAGAAATCCTCAAGTATCATTTGTAACTTCCAATTCAGATTTGCCTCAAATACAGCATGAGTTAGCCAATGCTACAGAGTTTGATCCTCCCAGAGATGACACCCATTCTGCATATGCCAATCTTACCCTAGCAGAGTTGGGGTTAAATGTAAATAACCTGTATAGATGAATAATTACAGTATCAACTTATCAGTATTCAAGAATTTTTTTTTTTGTGTTCATGTTCTCTCCGCATTCTGAGAGTTAACAGTCTAGATTTGCGTGCACCGAATCTGCCTTTCTGTTAAACACTCTTTCTTTGTATATATTCCTTCCTCAGAATCCGTAGATCACATGAATACAGATCGATCGATCAAAATTTTTTTTTTATCACTTGTAATCTCAACGTTGAGTTCGTTGTTCATTTGTTGAGTTTTAAGTTGTACTATAGTATACCTTGTATTGCATTACAGTTTCAGTTACGTAAGCTTTCATTCCAATGTTCTACTTATGTATATATAATGTTTAATTGTTGTGTACTTTGACATTGTATAGAATCAGCCCAAGCCGTATACCTGCCATCTCTAGTTTGTATTAGTTGTATGTCGGGACGACATACGTTAGCGTCGCCGAGCTCTCAGTAGTAGTAACCAGTTACCAGTAACCAGTGTACCGTTGACTCAACGACCAACCGTCTCTGCCTGAGTCACTGTCTATTCATATTGCGCTGAACTGGCATTATTCAAAGACCCTCTCACATATGGGTACGTGGGCGGCCAGTCAGTCAGTGTTACGAGTGTGAGCAAGGAGATAGGTACGGCTGGCCTCTCTCCACATATCTGTAATTATACGTAATAACAGCCTACGTGAGTATTTCTTACCTAATCCACGTGTCGAACTCCCACATGATAATGTTACGTTCCAGTGATGTTACTTTCCAGTGATGTTACGTTCCAGCTACTAAGTTCTTTCTCTCTCTGGGTGTGTGTGTGTGTGTGTGTGTGTGTGTGTGTGTGTGTGTGTGCGTGCGTGTGTGTGTGTGTGTGTGTGTGTGTGTGTGTGTGTGTGTGTGTGTGTGTGTGTACTCACCTAGTTGAGGTTGCGGGGGTCGACTCCGAGCTCCTGGCCCCGCCTCTTCACTGATCGCTACTAGGTCACTCTCCCTGAGCCGTGAGCTTTATCATACCTCTGCTTAAAGCTATGTATGGATCCTGCCTCCACTACATCGCTTCCCAAACTATTCCACTTACTGACTACTCTGTGGCTGAAGAAATACTTCCTAACATCCCTGTAATTCATCTGTGTCTTCAGCTTCCAACTGTGTCCCCTTGTTACTGTGTCCAATCTCTGGAACATCCTGTCTTTGTCCACCTTGTCAATTCCTCTCAGTATTTTGTATGTCGTTATCATGTCCCCCCTATCTCTCCTGTCCTTCAGTGTCGTCAGGTTGATTTCCCTTAACCTCTCCTCGTAGGACATACCTCTTAGCTCTGGGACTAGTCTTGTTGCAAACCTTTGCACTTTCTCTAGTTTCTTCACGTGCTTGGCTAGGTGTGGGTTCCAAACTGGTGCCGCATACTCCAATATGGGCCTAACGTACACGGTGTACAGGGTCCTGAATGATTCCTTATTAAGATGTCGGAATGCTGTTCTGAGGTTTGCTAGGCGCCCATATGCTGCAGCAGTTATTTGGTTGATGTGCGCTTCAGGAGATGTGCCTGGTGTTATACTCACCCCAAGATCTTTTTCCTTGAGTGAGGTTTGTAGTCTCTGACCCCCTAGACTGTACTCCGTCTGCGGCCTTCTTTGCCCTTCCCCAATCTTCATGACTTTGCACTTGGTGAGATTGAACTCCAGGAGCCAATTGCTGGACCAGGTCTGCAGCCTGTCCAGATCCCTTTGTAGTTCTGCCTGATCTTCGATCGAGTGAATTCTTCTCATCAACTTCACGTCATCTGCAAACAGGGACACCTCAGAGTCTATTCCTTCCGTCATGTCGTTCACAAATACCAGAAACAGCACTGGTCCTAGGACTGACCCCTGTGGGACCCCGCTGGTCACAGGTGCCCACTCTGACACCTCGCCACGTACCATGACTCGCTGCTGTCTTCCTGACAAGTATTCCCTGATCCATTGTAGTGCCTTCCCTGTTATCCCTGCTTGGTCCTCCAGTTTTTGCACCAATTGCTTGTGTGGAACTGTGTCAAACGCCTTCTTGCAGTCCAAGAAAATGCAATCCACCCACCCCTCTCTCTCTTGTCTTACTACTGTCACCATGTCATAGAACTCCAGTAGGTTTGTGACACAGGATTTCCCGTCCCTGAAACCATGTTGGCTGCTGTTGATGAGATCGTTCCTTTCTAGGTGTTCCACCACTCTTCTCCTGATAATCTTCTCCATGATTTTGCATACTATACATGTCAGTGACAATGGTCTGTAGTTTAATGCTTCATGTCTGTCTCCTTTTTTAAAGATTGGGACTACATTTGCTGTCTTCCATGCCTCAGGCAATCTCCCTGTGTCGATAGATGCATTGAATATTGTTGTTAGGGGTACACATAGTGCCTCTGCTCCCTCTCTCAATACCCATGGGGAGATATTATCTGGCCCCATTGCCTCTGAGGTATCTAGCTCACTCAGAAGCCTCTTCACTTCTTTCTCGGTTGTGTGCACTGTATCCAGCACATGGTGGTGTGCCCACCTCTCCGTCTTTCTGGAGCCCCTTCTGTCTCCTCTGTTAACACTTCTTTGAATCTCTTGTTGAGTTCCTCACATACTTCACGGTCATTTCTTGTTGTCTCTCCTCCTTCCTTCCTTAGCCTGATTACCTGGTCCTTGACTGTTGTTTTCCTCCTGATGTGGCTGTACAACAGTTTCGGGTCAGATTTGGCTTTTGCTGCTATGTCGTTTTCATATTGTCTTTGGGCCTCCCTTCTTATCTGTGCATATTCGTTTCTGGCTCTACGACTGCTCTCCTTATTCTCCTGGGTCCTTTGCCTTCTATATTTCTTCCATTCCCTAGCACACTTGGTTTTTGCCTCCCTGCACCTTTGGGTAAACCATGGGCTCATCCTGGCTTTTTCATTATTCCTGTTACCCTTGGGTACAAACCTCTCCTCAGCCTCCTTGCATTTTGTTGCATCATATTCCATCATCTCATTAACTGGCTTCCCTGCCAGTTCTCTGTCCCACTGAACCCCGTTCAGGAAGTTCCTCATTCCTGTGTAGTCCCCTTTCTTGTAGTTTGGCTTCATTCGTCCTGGCCTTCCTGCTTCTCCCTCCACTTGTAGCTCTACTGTGTATTCGAAGCTTAAAACCACATGGTCACTGGCCCCAAGGGGTCTTTCATATGTGATGTCCTCAATATCTGCACTACTCAAGGTGAATACTAAGTCCAGCCTTGCTGGTTCATCCTCTCCTCTCTCTCTTGTAGTGTCCCTTACGTGTTGGCACATGAAGTTTTCCAGTACCACCTCCATCATCTTAGCCCTCCATGTATCTTGGCCCCCATGTGCGTCCAAGTTCTCCCAATCGATCTCCTTGTGGTTAAAGTCACCCATGATCAGGAGCTTTGCCCTGCATGCATGAGCTCTTCTGGCCACTCCAGCCAGTGTGTCAACCATCGCTCTATTGCTCTCTTCGTACTCTTGCCTTGGCCTCCTGCTGTTCTGTGGTGGGTTATACATCAC
>NC_091295.1:77846200-77916200 GCF_038502225.1 Cherax quadricarinatus | reverse complement strand
TTATCACTGCTACTTTGGTTATGATTCCAATTTTCACTGTAGTTATCACTGCTACCTTGGTTATGATTCCCATTATCACCGCAGTTATCACTGCTACCTTGTAAAGTAAAAGGACACAAGTGCAACTAATCGGGTTTTTCCTAAGAGCATACCGAATTTGTAGTCCTGAGTTTCTTGACGAGGAATGTACATACATTCACCAAACATTCACTGAGTTACATTTTCCTTCTTTTTTCATCAAAGACTGCAAGAAAAGAGCTCTTCAGATCATTAATTCTCCACGCATCAACACCACTCCCAACAAAGTTATAATTCTTCCCAACAGCCAGGTTGCACTGAACGTCTCAAAAGCACTTTCACAAGCTAACACCAGAGTCGCCATCGCTTCTAGCACTTCAATAAAGGATATAACCAGGACAAAATCCAAGCACCACGAACCAGTCAATGCAGGAGTTTACACTATACCCTGTGGAGGCTGTGACAAGATTTACGTAGCTGAAACAGCCAGAAACCTCGACACCCGCCTCAATGAACACATTTACGCATGTAGGAACGATAACCTGAACAACGCCTGTGTACAACACCGAAATTCCACCAATCATCTCATGAAATTCAGAGACGCCCAATTAGTGATCAAAGAAACTAATTTCCGCAGACGCAAGTGCCTCGAATCAGCACTAATCGCTGTTTCGAATACAATTAAACAAAACAACGGCAGCTTCACCATCTCCGAAGTCTTAGCAAGAATCCTCCTGAAAACAGTAAACCCTGCCGTCACATAGTCTCTCCTGTTATACTACACAAAGCACAGAGAGTGAACACTGAAACAACCTGCCTCATTCCAGTTTATATTTGTCCAACCTATTTTTATGTTAACCAAGTAATAGCTTTTATATCCTTTTACTCATGTACGAATTAATTGCTCTACCATATTGTATTACTTTTGTCACTACCACTACTACTACTACTACTACCACTACTACTACTACCACTACTACTACTACTACTACTACTACTACTACCACTAGTGAACATCGAAATGGTACCTCACTAGTATTCACCTCACTCTGAGCCTTTATATACCCTCTGTGTCCATGTATTGTTTGTAATGGCTTGATAAAGCTCCTGGAGAGCGAAACGTTGCCACAATAAATGTCACATTAGTTGCACTTGTGTCCTTTTACTTTACATATTGTCGGTAATTCTACCAACTTTATTACACTGCTACCTTGGTTATGATTCCAGTTATCACTGCTACCTTGGTTATGATTCCAGATATCACTGCTACCTTGGTTATGATTCCAGTTATCACTGCTGCCTTGGTTTTTATTCCAATTATCACCGTAGTTATCACTGCTACCTAGGTTATGACTCCAGTCATCACTGTAGTTATCACTGCTACCTTGTTTATGATTCCAATTATCGCCGTAGCTATCACTGCTACCTTGGTTATGATTCCAGTTATCACTGTAGTTATCACTGCTAACTTTCATATGATACCAGTTGTCACTGTAATTATCACTGCTGCCTTGGTTATGATTCCAGTTATCACTGCTACCTTGGTTATGATTCCAGTTATCACTGCTGCCTTGGTTTTTATTCCAATTATCACCGTAGTTATCACTGCTACCTTGGTTATGATTCCAATTTTCACTGTAGTTATCACTGCTACCTTGGTTATGATTCCCATTATCTCCGCAGTTATCACTGCTACCTTGGTTATGATTCCAGTCATCACTGTAGTTATCACTGCTACCTTGGTTATGATTCCAATTATCGCCGTAGCTATCACTGCTACCTTCGTTATGATTCCAGTTATCACTGCTACCTTGGTTATGATTCCATTTATCACTGTAGTTATCACTGCTAACTTTGATATGATACCAGTTGTCACTGTAATTATCACTGCTGCCTTGGTTATGATTCCAGTTATCACTGCTACCTTGGTTATGATTCCAGTTATCACTGCTACCTTGGTTATGATTCCAGTTATCACTGCTACCTTGGTTATGATTCCAGTTATCACTGCTACCTTGGTTATGATTCCAGTTATCACTGCTACCTTGGTTATGATTTCAGTTATCACTGTAGTTGTCACTGCTACTTTCGTTAAGAAACTTAACCTGTCAGGTAAGGATCCTGACTTGTCAGGTCGGGATGTTGACCTGTCATATAAGGATCCTGACCTGTCAAGTCGGGATCTTGACCTGTCATATAAGGATCCTGACCTGTCAAGTCGGGATCTTGACCTGTCATATAAGGATCCTGACCTGTCAGGTCGGGATCTTGACCTGTTATATAAGGATCCTGACCTGTCAAGTCGGGATCTTGACCTGTCATATAAGGATCCTGACCTGTCAGGTCGGGATCTTGACCTGTTATATAAGGATCCTGACCTGTCAGGTCGGGATCTTGACCTGTCACATAAGGATCCTGACCTGTCAGGTCGGGATCTTGACCTGTCAGGTGAAAAGACTGACCTGAAAGGCCCGCTAGAAAAAAAATGTTGAAAATGCTTTAGGAAAAGCTAGAGGGAGGGAGGGAGAGAGAGAGAGAGAGAGAGAGAGAGAGAGAGAGAGAGAGAGAGAGAGAGAGAGAGAGAGAGAGAGAGAGAGAGAGAGAGGGAGAGAGAGAGAGAGAGAGAGAGAGAGAGAGAGAGAGAGAGAGAGAGAGAGAGAGAGAGAGAGAGAGAGAGAGAGAGAGAGAGAGAGAGAGAGAGAGAGAGAGAGAGAGAGAGAGAGAGAGTGAGAGAGATAGAGAGAGAGAGAGAGAGAGAGAGAGAGAGAGAGAGAGAGAGAGAGAGAGAGAGAGATTGATGTTGCCACCCCTACACATCTTGAAATGATGTTCTTCAAGCTCTGCATAAACACTAGTACCTCTGTACTAGCATGTACAATGTACAGACCTCAGTGGCAACATAAACACTAGTACCTCTGTACTAGCATGTACAATGTACAGACCTCAGTGGCAACATAAACACTAGTACCTCTGTACTAGCATGTACAATGTACAGACCTCAGTGGCAACATAAACACTAGTACCTCTGTACTAGCATGTACAATGTACAGACCTCAGTGGCAACATAAACACTAGTACCTCTGTACTAGCATGTACAATGTACAGACCTCAGTGGCAACATAAACACTAGTACCTCTGTACTAGCATGTACAATGTACAGACCTCAGTGGCAACATAAACACTAGTACCTCTGTACTAGCATGTACAATGTACAGACCTCAGTGGCAACATAAACACTAGTACCTCTGTACTAGCATGTACAATGTACAGACCTCAGTGGCAACATAAACACTAGTACCTCTGTACTAGCATGTACAATGTACAGACCTCAGTGGCAACATAAACACTAGTACCTCTGTACTAGCATGTACAATGTACAGACCTCAGTGGCAACATAAACACTAGTACCTCTGTACTAGCATGTACAATGTACAGACCTCAGTGGCAACATAAACACTAGTACCTCTGTACTAGCATGTACAATGTACAGACCTCAGTGGCAACATAAACACTAGTACCTCTGTACTAGTGGCATGTACA
Source organism: Cherax quadricarinatus (assembly GCF_038502225.1). NCBI lineage: Eukaryota > Metazoa > Arthropoda > Malacostraca > Decapoda > Parastacidae > Cherax > Cherax quadricarinatus. Next base: position 77,912,642 of record NC_091295.1, on the reverse strand, counting down.
ATGTACAGACCTCAGTGGCAACATAAACACTAGCACCTCTGTACTAGCATGTACAATGTACAGACCTCAGTGGCAACATAAACACTAGTACCTCTGTACTAGCATGTACAATGTACAGACCTCAGTGGCAACATAAACACTAGTACACTAGTAGTACCTCTGTACTAGCATGTACAATGTACAGACCTCAGTGTACTAGCATAGTGTACAATGTACAGACCTCAGTGGCAACATAAACACTAGTACCTCTGTACTAGCATGTACAATGTACAGACCTCAGTGGCAACATAAACACTAGTACCTCTGTACTAGCATGTACAATGTACAGACCTCAGTGGCAACATAAACACTAGTACCTCTGTACTAGCATGTACAATGTACAGACCTCAGTGGCAACATAAACACTGGTACCTCTGTACTAGCATGTACAATGTACAGACCTCAGTGGCAACATAAACACTAGTACCTCAGTACTAGCATGTACAATGTACAGACCTCAGTGGCAACATAAACACTAGTACCTCTGTACTAGCATGTACAATGTACAGACCTCAGTGGCAACATAAACACTAGTACCTCTGTACTAGCATGTGCAATGTACAGACCTCAGTGGCAACATAAACACTAGTACCTCTGTACTAGCATGTACAATGTACAGACCTCAGTGGCAACATAAACACTAGTACCTCTGTACTAGCATGTACAATGTACAGACCTCAGTGGCAACATAAACACTAGTACCTCTGTACAAGCATGTGCAATGTACAGACCTCAGTGGCAACATAAACACTAGTACCTCTGTACTAGCATGTACAATGTACAGACCTCAGTGGCAACATAAACACTAGTACCTCTGTACTAGCATGTACAATGTACAGACCTCAGTGGCAACATAAACACTAGTACCTCTGTACTAGCATGTGCAATGTACAGACCTCAGTGGCAACATAAACACTAGTACCTCTGTACTAGCATGTACAATGTACAGACCTCAGTGGCAACATAAACACTAGTACCTCTGTACTAGCATGTACAATGTACAGACCTCAGTGGCAACATAAACACTAGTACCTCTGTACTAGCATGTACAATGTACAGACCTCAGTGGCAACATAAACACTAGTACCTCTGTACTAGCATGTACAATGTACAGACCTCAGTGGCAACATAAACACTAGTACCTCTGTACTAGCATGTACAATGTACAGACCTCAGTGGCAACATAAACACTAGTACCTCTGTACTAGCATGTACAATGTACAGACCTCAGTGGCAACATAAACACTAGTACCTCTGTACTAGCATGTACAATGTACAGACCTCAGTGGCAACATAAACACTAGTACCTCTGTACTAGCATGTACAATGTACAGACCTCAGTGGCAACATAAACACTAGTACCTCTGTACTAGCATGTACAATGTACAGACCTCAGTGGCAACATAAACACTAGTACCTCTGTACTAGCATGTGCAATGTACAGACCTCAGTGGCAACATAAACACTAGTACCTCTGTACTAGCATGTACAATGTACAGACCTCAGTGGCAACATAAACACTAGTACCTCTGTACTAGCATGTACAATGTACAGACCTCAGTGGCAACATAAACACTAGTACCTCTGTACTAGCATGTACAATGTACAGACCTCAGTGGCAACATAAACACTAGTACCTCTGTACTAGCATGTACAATGTACAGACCTCAGTGGCAACATAAACACTAGTACCTCTGTACTAGCATGTACAATGTACAGACCTCAGTGGCAACATAAACACTAGTACCTCTGTACTAGCATGTACAATGTACAGACCTCAGTGGCAACATAAACACTAGTACCTCTGTACTAGCATGTACAATGTATGTGGCAACATAAACACTAGTACCTCTGTACTAGCATGTACAATGTACAGACCTCAGTGGCAACATAAACACTAGTACCTCTGTACTAGCATGTACAATGTACAGACCTCAGTGGCAACATAAACACTAGTACCTCTGTACTAGCATGTACAATGTACAGACCTCAGTGGCAACATAAACACTAGTACCTCTGTACTAGCATGTACAATGTACAGACCTCAGTGGCAACATAAACACTAGTACCTCTGTACTAGCATGTACAATGTACAGACCTCAGTGGCAACATAAACACTAGTACCTCTGTACTAGCATGTACAATGTACAGACCTCAGTGGCAACATAAACACTAGTACCTCTGTACTAGCATGTACAATGTACAGACCTCAGTGGCAACATAAACACTAGTACCTCTGTACTAGCATGTACAATGTACAGACCTCAGTGGCAACATAAACACTAGTACCTCTGTACTAGCATGTACAATGTACAGCCCTCAGTGGCACCATAAACACTAGTACCTCTGTACTAGCATGTACAATGTACAGAACTCAGTGGAAACATAAACACTAGTACCACTGTACTAGCATGTACAATGTACAGACCTCAGTGGCAACATAAACACTACTACCTCTGTACTAGCATGTACAATGTACAGACCTCAGTGGCAACATAAACACTAGTACCTCTGTACTAGCATGTACAATGTACAGACCTCAGTGGCAACATAAACACTAGTACCTCTGTACTAGCATGTACAATGTACAGACCTCAGTGGCAACATAAACACTAGTACCTCTGTACTAGCATGTACAATGTACAGACCTCAGTGGCAACATAAACACTAGTACCTCTGTACTAGCATGTACAATGTACAGACCTCAGTGGCAACATAAACACTAGTACCTCTGTACTAGCATGTACAATGTACAGACCTCAGTGGCAACATAAACACTAGTACCTCTGTACTAGCATGTACAATGTACAGACCTCAGTGGCAACATAAACACTAGTACCTCTGTACTAGCATGTACAATGTACAGACCTCAGTGGCAACATAAACACTAGTACCTCTGTACTAGCATGTACAATGTACAGACCTCAGTGGCAACATAAACACTAGTACCTCTGTACTAGCATGTACAATGTACAGACCTCAGTGGCAACATAAACACTAGTACCTCTGTACTAGCATGTACAATGTACAGACCTCAGTGGCAACATAAACACTAGTACCTCTGTACTAGCATGTACAATGTACAGACCTCAGTGGCAACATAAACACTAGTACCTCTGTACTAGCATGTACAATGTACAGACCTCAGTGGCAACATAAACACTAGTACCTCTGTACGAGCATGTAGAATGTACACTAGACCTCAGTGGCAACATAAACACTAGTACCTCTGTACTAGCATGTACAATGTACAGACCTCAGTGGCAACATAAACACTAGTACCTCTGTACTAGCATGTACAATGTACAGACCTCAGTGGCAACATAAACACTAGTACCTCTGTACTAGCATGTACAATGTACAGACCTCAGTGGCAACATAAACACTAGTACCTCTGTACTAGCATGTACAATGTACAGACCTCAGTGGCAACATAAACACTAGTACCTCTGTACTAGCATGTACAATGTACAGACCTCAGTGGCAACATAAACACTAGTACCTCTGTACTAGCATGTACAATGTACAGACCTCAGTGGCAACATAAACACTAGTACCTCTGTACTAGCATGTACAATGTACAGACCTCAGTGGCAACATAAACACTAGTACCTCTGTACTAGCATGTGCAATGTACAGACCTCAGTGGCAACATAAACACTAGTACCTCTGTACTAGCATGTACAATGTACAGACCTCAGTGGCAACATAAACACTAGTACCTCTGTACTAGCATGTACAATGTACAGACCTCAGTGGCAACATAAACACTAGTACCTCTGTACTAGCATGTACAATGTACAGACCTCAGTGGCAACATAAACACTAGTACCTCTGTACTAGCATGTACAATGTACAGACCTCAGTGGCAACATAAACACTAGTACCTCTGTACTAGCATGTACAATGTACAGACCTCAGTGGCAACATAAACACTAGTACCTCTGTACTAGCATGTACAATGTACAGACCTCAGTGGCAACATAAACACTAGTACCTCTGTACTAGCATGTACAATGTACAACCTCAGTGGCAACATAAACACTAGTACCTCTGTACTAGCATGTACAATGTACAGACCTCAGTGGCAACATAAACACCAGTACCTCTGTACTAGCATGTGCAATGTACAGACCTCAGTGGCAACATAAACACTAGTACCTCTGTACCAGCATGTAGAATGTACTGACCTCAGTGGCAACATAAACACTAGTACCTCTGTACTAGCATGTGCAATGTGCAGACCTCAGTGGCAACATAAACACTAGTACCTCTGTACTAGCATGTACAATGTACAGACCTCAGTGGCAACATAAACACTAGTACCTCTGTACTAGCATGTACAATGTACACACCTCAGTGACAACATAAACACTAGTACCTCTGTACTAGCATGTGCAATGTACAGACCTCAGTGGCAACATAAACACTAGTACCTCTGTACTAGCATGTACAATGTACAGACCTCAGTGGCAACATAAACACTAGTACCTCTGTACTAGCATGTACAATGTACAGACCTCAGTGGCAACATAAACACTAGTTCCTCTGTACTAGCATGTACAATGTACAGACCTCAGTGGCAACATAAACACTAGCACCTCTGTACTAGCATGTACAATGTACAGACCTCAGTGGCAACATAATCACTAGTACTTCTGTACTAGCATGTACAATGTACAGACCTCAGTGGCAACATAAACACTAGTACCTCTGTACTAGCACGTACAATGTACAAACCTCAGTGGCAACATAAACACTAGTACCTCTGTACTAGCATGTACAATGTACAGACCTCAGTGGCAACATAAACACCAGTACCTCTGTACTAGCATGTGCAATGTACAGACCTCAGTGGCAACATAAACACTAGTACCTCTGTACTAGCATGTACAATGTAGAGACCTCAGTGGCAACATAAACACTAGTACCTCTGTACCAGCATGTAGAATGTACTGACCTCAGTGGCAACATAAACACTAGTACCTCTGTACTAGCATGTGCAATGTGCAGACCTCAGTGGCAACATAAACACTAGTACCTCTGTACTAGCATGTACAATGTACAGACCTCAGTGGCAACATAAACACTAGTACCTCTGTACTAGCATGTACAATGAACAGACCTCAGTGGCAACATAAACGCTAGTACCTCTGTACTAGCATGTGCAATGTACAGACCTCAGTGGCAACATAAACACTAGTACCTCTGTACTAGCATGTACAATGTACAGACCTCAGTGGCAACATAAACACTACTACCTCTGTACTAGCATGTGCAATGTACAGACCTCAGTGGCAACATAAACACTAGTACCTCTGTACTAGCATGTACAATGTACAGACCTCAGTGGCAACATAAACACTAGTACCTCCGTACTAGCATGTACAATGTACAGACCTCAGTGGCAACATAAACACTAGTACCTCTGTACTAGCATGTACAATGTACAGACCTCAGTGGCAACATAAACACTAGCACCTCTGTACTAGCATGTACAATGTACAGACCTCAGTGGCAACATAATCACTAGTACTTCTGTACTAGCATGTACAATGTACAGACCTCAGTGGCAACATAAACACTAGTACCTCTGTACTAGCACGTACAATGTACAAACCTCAGTGGCAACATAAACACTAGTACCTCTGTACTAGCATGTACAATGTACAGACCTCAGTGGCAACATAAACACCAGTACCTCTGTACTAGCATGTGCAATGTACAGACCTCAGTGGCAACATAAACACTAGTACCTCTGTACTAGCATGTACAATGTACAGACCTCAGTGGCAACATAAACACTAGTACCTCTGTACCAGCATGTAGAATGTACTGACCTCAGTGGCAACATAAACACTAGTACCTCTGTACTAGCATGTGCAATGTGCAGACCTCAGTGGCAACATAAACACTAGTACCTCTGTACTAGCATGTACAATGTACAGACCTCAGTGGCAACATAAACACTAGTACCTCTGTACTAGCATGTACAATGTACACACCTCAGTGACAACATAAACACTAGTACCTCTGTACTAGCATGTACAATGTACAGGCCTCAATGGCAACATAAACACTAGTACCTCTGTACTAGCATGTACAATGTACAGACCTCAGTTGCAACATAAACACTAGTACCTCTGTACTAGCATGTGCAATGTACAGACCTCAGTGGCAACATAAACACTAGTACCTCTGTACTAGCATGTACAATGTACAGACCTCAGTGGCAACATAAACACTAGTACCTCTGTACTAGCATGTGCAATGTACAGACCTCAGTGGCAACATAAACACTAGTACCTCTGTACTAGCATGTACAATGTACAGACCTCAGTGGCAACATAAACACTAGTACCTCTGTACTAGCATGTGCAATGAACAGACCTCAGTGGCAACATAAACACTACTACCTCTGTACTAGCATGTACAATGAACAGACCTCAGTGGCAACATAAACGCTAGTACCTCTGTACTAGCATGTACAATGTACAGACCTCAGTGGCAACATAAACACTAGTACCTCTGTACTAGCATGAGCATTGTACAGTCCTCAGTGGCAACATAAACACTAGCACCTCTGTACTAGCATGTACAATGTACAGACCTCAGTGGCAACATAAACACTAGTACCTCTGTACTAGCATGCACAATGTACAGACCTCAGTGGCAACATAAACACTAGTACCTCTGTACTAGCATGTACAATGTACAGACCTCAGTGGCAACATAAACACTAGTACCTCTGTACTAGCATGTGCAATGTACAGACCTGAGTGGCAACATAAACACTAGTACCTCTGTACTAGCATGTGCAATGTACAGACCTCAGTGGCAACATAAACACTAGTACCTCTGTACTAGCATGTGCAATGTACAGACCTCAGTGGCAACATAAACACTAGCACCTCTGTACTAGCATGTGCAATGTACAGACCTCAGTGGCAACATAAACACTAGCACCTCTGTACTTGCATGTGCAATGTACAGACCTCAGTGGCAACATAAGCACTAGTACCTCTGTACTAGCATGTGCAATGTACAGACCTCAGTGGCAACATAAACACCAGTACCTCTGTACTAGCATGTACAATGTACAGACCTCAGTGGCAAAATAAACACCAGTACATCTGTACTAGCATGTGCAATGTACAGACCTCAGTGGCAACATAAACACCAGTACCTCTGTACTAGCATGTGCAATGTACAGACCTCAGTGGCAACATAAACACTAGCACCTCTGTACTAGCATGTGCAATGTACAGACCTCAGTGGCAACATAAACACTAGTACCTCTGTACTAGCATGTGCAATGTACAGACCTCAGTGGCAACATAAACACTAGCACCTCTGTACTAGCATGTGCAATGTACAGACCTCAGTGGCAACATAAGCACTAGTACCTCTGTACTAGCATGTGCAATGTACAGACCTCAGTGTCAACATAAACACCAATACCTCTGTACTAGCATGTGCAATGTACAGACCTCAGTGGCAACATAAACACCAGTACCTCTGTACTAGCATGTGCAATGTACAGACCTCAGTGGCAACATAAACACCAGTACCTCTGTACTAGCATGTGCAATGCACAGAACTCAGTGGCAACATAAACACTAGTACCTCTGTACTAGCATGTGCAATGTACAGACCTCAGTGGCAACATAAACACTAGTACCTCTGTACTAGCATGTGCAATGTACAGACCTCAGTGGTAACATAAACACTAGTACCTCTGTACTAGCATGTACAATGTACAGACCTCAGTGGCAACATAAACACTAGTACCTCTGTACTAGCATGTGCAATGTACAGACCTCAGTGGCAACATAAACACTAGTACCTCTGTACTAGCATGTGCAATGTACAGACCTCAGTGGCAACATAAACACTAGTACCTCTGTACTAGCATGTGCAATGTACAGACCTCAGTGGCACCATAAACACTAGTACCTCTGTACTAGCATGTACAATGTACAGACCTCAGTGGCAACATAAACACTAGTATCTCTGTACTAGCATGTGCAATGTACAGACCTCAGTGGCAACATAAACACTAGTACCTCTGTACTAGCATGTACAATGTACAGACCTCAGTTGCAACATAAACACTAGTACCTCTGCACTAGCATGTACAATGTACAGACCTCAGTGGCAACATAAACACTAGTTCCTCTGTACTAGCATGTACAATGTACAGACCTCAGTTGCAACATAAACACTAGTACCTCTGTACTAGCATGTACAATGTACAGACCTCAGTGGCAACATAAACACTAGTACCTCTGTACTAGCATGTGCAATGTACAGACCTCAGTGGCAACATAAACACTAGTACCTCTGTACTAGCATGTGCAACTTACAGACCTCAGTGGCAACATAAACACTAGTACCTCTGTACTAGCATGTGCAATGTACAGACCTCAGTGGCAACATAAACACTAGTACCTCTGTACTAGCATGTGCAATGTACAGACCTCAGTGGTAACATAAACACTAGTACCTCTGTACTAGCATGTACAATGTACAGACCTCAGTGGCAACATAAACACTAGCCTTGGTTTGGCTTTCGTTGTAGAGAGGCTGCTACTGCTAAGTACAAAGCATGGCGAAGGTATAAGAGACATCCTACCATTGCTAAATGGGAGGTAGACACTAAAAGAAAGCTAGCATCAAGTAGGGTAGGCTCCAAAACCTGGTGGTCCCTGGTCAAGGACAGACAAGGTTATCTGCCTGATGAACTCATTCCACCTCTAAATCGACAGGATGGGACCACCTCTACTAGTAGTCAAGAGAAGGCGGACCTCTTTGCTGAACACTTTGCTACTAAAATGCAAGTTTCTGATCCAGCAAGGGACCCTCTTTGGCTAGCTGCAAGAACTGTGTCAAAACTGTCAGTGGTGACAATAATGCAGGAGGAGGTGCATTTCCTTCTTAAATCACTCGACCAAGAAAAGGTTGTGGGCCCAGACAAGTTGAGCCCAAGACTGCTGAGATGTGCAGACCAGCTAGCAGCACCTCTAACTCGCATCTTTCAGCACTGCCTAGTACAGTGTAAATGGCCCTCTCTATGGAAATAGGCAAATGTAGTCCCTGTTCACAAAAAGAAGAGCAGAGCAGAAATCAGCAACTACAGACCAGTGTCACTCCTGTCAATCACTGGTAAGATCCTTGAGACAATAATTTCAAGACAATTGACAGAGTTTTTTGACTACCACTCACTACTTTGTGATCGTCAATATGGCTTCAGGAAAGGTTACTCTTCTGCTGATCTGTTGTTAAACCTCTCCACTAAGTGGCACCAGTCACTGGATGAATCCAAAGTCAGCTGTGTGGTAGCACTGGACATTGCTGGCGCTTTCGACCGGGTGTGGCACCAGGGCCTCTTAGCAAAATTTCAAGCACTGGGAATTGCAGGCTCTACGTTATGTCTCCTCAGTGATTACCTTCATGGTAGATCTCTAAGCGTAGTTCTCAATGGAATGGAATCAGCAAGACATCCTATTGGGGCAAGTGTTCCACAAGGAAGCGTGCTGGGACCATTGTTATGGAATGTCTACTTCAACGACCTTCTTCATCTCATCCCAGAATCACATGCGTATGTAGACGACTAAACACTTACATTCACTTATCCAAGAGAAGAAATGCCAGCTGCTCTAAGCTACATCAATCACCAGCTAAGAGCTATATCAGCTTGGGGAAATTGATGGCAAGTAACATTTGCACCTGAGAAAACGCAAATGATGATCGTCTCTAGGCACCATGATGGTAATGCTGGTGCAGTAGTAAGGATGAATGGGAGGGTGTTGGCACCTGGAGAAGAAGTTGATATCCTTGGGGTGAAATTTGGCTCCAAACTAACCATGAAGAACCATGTTGTAAATCTAGCAAGCAAGGCAGCCAGGAAGCTTACAGCATTTCGCCGTATCTCGCATCTGCTTGACAGTAGGGGTTGCAAGATCCTGTACGAGGCACAAGTACGCTCACACCTTGAGTATGCTCCACTTTCTTGGTTTGCCTGCCCCCCCCCTCTCATCTGCGACTGCTTGACAGAGTGGAGAACAAAGCAAGACGTCTCATCTCTCGCCTGGACCTATCCTGGATAGATCTGTCATTTCAGCAGAGCCTTCAACATAGGAGGGATGTGGGTGGCCTTACTGTTATGTACAAGGCCAATATTGTTAAAGTACCACACTTGGATCCACTTCGAGGACAGCGTGAAACAAGCTTCTATACCAGAAGACGGGCAGAAAGCAGCAACTTCACTCTGGCTGTACCCTTTTCCAGAACATCACTCCATCTGAGATCATATATACCCAGGATGACTCGAGTATGGAACACATTCGTACAGCATAATGATGTCAACGAGATAAAGTCAGTTGATCAAATGACAATGCTGGCCCACAGATGGCTCCAACTTCATCCTGTTCCCTACTTGTATGTCTCATAACAATAAAAATGCTTTCAAATGAGCTGATGTAGGTAACAGCTCTTAGCTTGCCAATAAAGTTAGGAATCCTTAACCTGTAAATAGCTTGTCAATAAAGCTAGGGATCCTAAACCATGTCAAACCCTGTGTAAAGAGAGAGAGAGAGAGAGAGAGAGAGAGAGAGAAAGAGAGAGAGGAGAGGACATAATAATGATGATGATAGGAATGACGCAGCGAGTCTAAGAGTATAATGACCTAGATCTCATTACGCATAACGCTGCGATACGCAACCTAATGGGGGGGGGACTGGGAATTATGGGGGATTCTGGAGGTAATGGGAAGGGGAGGGGGATCTGGGGGGATTAGGTGAGAGAATCTCTCAGGAGATTATGAGAGAAGAGTCGAATTGAAGAAGAGATAAGGATGGAGAGGACTGGATAGGATGTGGGAGTAAGAAGTGGAAGAGGAGGAGGAGGAGGAGAAGCAGGAAGAAGAGAAGGATGAAGAGAGATGTGTTGTTTACCATTCTATATCTGTTGTCCCAGACCTGTGTGGTGGCGGGTCCCAAAGACCTTGCACCGTCTTCAAAACCTCAGGAAGACCTCTCTGGTGAGTCTTAGTAACGACAAGGTCCCATCCAGAGGTCACCTGTAGGGTGGTCTCCCTTCTGAAGAGGACGTTTATTTGAGATGACAAAAGGTCTTCTTTTCTAGTCCCTTCAAGAAGGCCTCTTATACAGGGCCTTTTAGTGACCCATTTTTTGTGAGTCCTTTTTTTGAAGGTCTCCTTTTTCTAAGTTCGCTTTTATAAGCCCCCTTCTGCAAGTCCCCCTTTGTAAGTCCCCTTTTATAAGTCCCCTTCTGCAAGCCCCCCTTTGTATGTTCCCTTTTATAAGTCCCCTTCTGCAAGTCCCCCTTTGTAAGTCCCCTTTTGTAAGTCCCCTTCTGCAAGCCCCCCTTTGTATGTTCCCTTTTATAAGTCCCCTTCTGCAAGTCCCCCTTTGTAAGTCCCCTTTTATAAGTCACCTTCTGAAAGCCCCCCTTTGTATGTTCCCTTTTATAAGCCCCCCTTCTGCAAGTCCCCCTTTGTAAGTTCCCTTTTATAAGTCCCCTTCTGCAAGTCTCCCGTCGTAAGTCCTCTATTATAAGTCCCCTTCTGCAAGTCCCCCTTTGTAAGTCCCCTTTTATAAGTCCTCTTCTGCAAGCCCCCTTTGTAAGTCCCCTTTTGCAAGTCCCCTCCTGCAAGTCCCCCTTTGTAAGTCCCCTCCTGCAATTCCCCCTTTGTAAGTCCCCTTTTATAAGTTCCCTTCTGCAAGTCCTCCTTTGTAAGTCCCATTTTATAAGTCCCCTTCTGCAAGTGCCCCTTTGTAAGTCCCCTTTTATAAGTCCCCTTCTGCAAGTCCCAGTTTGTAAGTCCCCTTTTATAAGCTCCCTTCTGCAAGTCCCCCCTTGTAAGTCCCCTTTTATAAGTCCCCTTCTGCAAGTCCACCTTTGTAAGTCCCCTTTTATAAGTCCCCTTCCGCAAGTCAACCTTTGTAAATCCCCTTTTATAAGTCCCCTTCTGCAAGTCCACCTTTGTAAGTCCAAGTCCACCTTTGTAAGTCCAAGTCCACCTTTGTAAGTCCCCTTTTATAAGTCCCCTTCCGCAAGTCCACCTTTGTAAATCCCCTTTTATAAGTCCCCTTCCGCAAGTCCACCTTTGTAAGTCCCCTTTTATAAGTCCCCTTCTGCAAGTCCACCTTTGTAAGTCCCCTTTTATAAGTCCCCTTCCGCAAGTCCACCTTTGTAAGTCCCCTTTTATAAGTCCCCTTCTGCAAGTCCACCTTTGTAAGTCTCATTTTATAAGTCCCCTTCTGCAAGTCCACCTTTGTAAGTCCCCTTTTATAAGTCCCCTTCTGCAAGTCCACCTTTGTAAGTCCCCTTTTATAAGTCCCCTTCTGCAAGTCCACCTTTGTAAGTCCCCTTTTATAAGTCCCCTTCTGCAAGTCCACCTTTGTAAGTCCCCTTTTATAAGTCCCCTTCTGCAAGTCCACCTTTGTAAGTCCCCTTCCGCAAGTCCACCTCTGTAAGTCCCCTTTTATAAGTCCCCTTCTGCAAGTCCACCTTTGTAAGTCCCCTTTTATAAGTCCCCTTCTGCAAGTCCACCTTTGTAAGTCCCCTTTTATAAGTCCCCTTCCGCAAGTCCACTTTTGTAAGTCCCCTTTTATAAGTCCCGTTCTGCAAGTCCACCTTTGTAAATCCCCTTTTATAAGTCCCCTTCCGCAAGTCCACCTTTGTAAACCCCCTTTTATAAGTCCCCTTCTGCAAGTCCACCTTTGTAAGTCCCCTTTTATAAGTCCCCTTCCGCAAGTCCACCTTTGTAAGTCCCCTTTTATAAGTCCCCTTCTGCAAGTCCACCTTTGTAAGTCCCCTTTTATAAGTCCCCTTCTGCAAGTCCACCTTTGTAAATCCCTTTTTATAAGTCCCCTTCCGCAAGTCCACCTTTGTAAACCCCCTTTTATAAGTCCCCTTCTGCAAGTCCACCTTTGTAAGTCCCCTTTTATAAGTCCCCTTCTGCAAGTCCACCTTTGTAAGTCCCCTTTTATGAGTCCCCTTCTGCAAGTCCACCTTTGTAAGTCCCATTTTTTAAATCCCCTTCTGCAAGTCCACCTTTGTAAGTCCCCTTTTATAAGTCCCCTTCTGCAAGTCCACCTTTGTAAATCCCCTTTTATAAGTCCCCTTCTGCAAGTCCACCTTTGTAAGTCCCCTTTTATAAGTCCCCTTCTGCAAGTCCACCTTTGTAAGTCCCCTTTTATAAGTCCCCTTCCGCAAGTCCACCTTTGTAAGTCCCCTTTGTGAGTCCCAACAAAGAGTCTCCTTCAACCTTCGCCTTAAAAATTTCTTTCACAGTTTCTTCAGTATTTCTTTCAAGCTTTTCACTTCTTTCACACTTTACATTTAGTTCAGCTTTTGCTGAGCTTGACGAAGCATTTAAAAACATTACCTAAACCCTAACGGCGTTCACCAACACTAGCTGCTAATTAACTTCCAGCTGCTGTCATTAACGGTAATTAACAACCAATCACCTCCTTACAACATATATATATATATATATATATATATATATATATAATATGGAACAGCTGAGATTGTTGACAAAAGTCAGCTGTGGTTGTTGACAAAAGTCAGCTGTGGTTGTTGACAAAAATCAGCTGTGGTTGTTGACAAAAGTCATCTGTGATTGTTGACAAAAGTCAGCTGTGGTTGTTGACAAAAGTCAGCTGTGGTTCTTGACAAAAGTCAGCTGTGGTTCTTGACAAAAGTCAGCTGTGGTTGTTGACAAAAGTCAGCTGTAATTGTTGACAAAAGTCAGCTGTGGTTGCTGACAAAAGTCAGTTGAGGCTTCTGACAAAAGAAGTCAGCTGTGGTTGCTGGCAAAAGTCAGCTGTGGTTGCTGACAAAAGTCAGCTGTGGCTTCTGACAAAAGAAGTCAGCTGTGGTTGCTGGCAAAAATCAGCTGTGGTTGCTGACAAAAGTCAGCTGTGGCTTCTGACAAAAGAAGTCAGCTGTGGTTGCTGGCAAAAGTCAGCTGTGGTTGCTGACAAAAGTCAGCTGTGGCTTCTGACAAAAGAAGTCAGCTGTGGTTGCTGGCAAAAGTCAGCTGTGGTTGCTGACAAAAGTCAGCTGTGGTTGTTGACAAAAGTCATCTGTGATTGTTGACAAAAGTCAGCTGTGGTTGTTGACAAAAGTCAGCTGTGGTTGTTGACAAAAGTCAGCTGTGGTTGTTGACAAAAGTCAGCTGTGGTTGTTGACAAAAGTCAGCTGTAATTGTTGACAAAAGTCAGCTGTGGTTGCTGACAAAAGTCAGTTGAGGCTTCTGACAAAAGAAGTCAGCTGTGGTTGCTGGCAAAAGTCAGCTGTGGTTGCTGACAAAAGTCAGCTGTGGCTTCTGACAAAAGAAGTCAGCTGTGGTTGCTGGCAAAAATCAGCTGTGGTTGCTGACAAAAGTCAGCTGTGGCTTCTTACAAAAGAAGTCAGCTGTGGTTGCTGGCAAAAGTCAGCTGTGGTTGCTGACAAAAGTCAGCTGTGGCTTCTGACAAAAGAAGTCAGCTGTGGTTGCTGGCAAAAGTCAGCTGTGGTTGCTGACAAAAGTCAGCTGTGGCTTCTGACAAAAGAAGTCAGCTGTGGTTGCTGGCAAAAGTAAGCTGTGGTTGTTGACAAAAGTCAGCTGTGGTTGCTGACAAAAGTCAGCCGTGGTTACTGACAAAAGTCAGCTGTGGTTGCTGACAAAAGTCAGCTGTGGTTGCTGACAAAAGTCGGTTGTGGTTGTTGACAAAAGTCAGCTGTGGTTGCTGACAAAAGTCAGCTGTGGTTTCTGACAAGAGTCAGCTGTGGTTGCTGACAAACGCCTGCTGTGGTTGTTGACAAAACTCAGCTGTGGTTGCTGACAAAAGTCAGCTGTGGTTGTTGACAAAAGTCAGCTGTGGTTGCTGACAAAAGTCAGCTGTGGTTGTTGACAAAAGTCAGCTGTGGTTGCAGGCAAAAGTCAGCTGTGGTTGTTGACAAAAGTCAGCTGTGGTTGCTGACAAAAGTCAGCCGTGGTTGTTGACAAAAAGTCAGCTGTGGTTGCTGACAAAAGTTAGCTGTGGTTGTTGACAAAAGTCAGCTGTGGTTGCTGACAAAAGTCAGCTGTTGTTTCTGACAAAAGTCAGCTGTGGTTGTTGACGAAAGTAAGCTGTAGTTGTTGACAAAAGTCAGATGTTGTTGTTGACAAAAGTCAGCTGTGGTTGTTGACAAAAGTCAGCTGTGGATGTTGACGAAAGTCAGCTGTGGTTGCTGACAAAAGTCAGCTGTAGTTGTTGACAAAAGTCAGCTGTCGTTGATGACAAAAGTCAGCTGTGGTTGTTGACAAAAGTCAGCTGAGTTTGTTGACAAAAGTCAACTGTGGTAGCTGACAAAAGTCAGTTGTGGTTGTTGACAAAAGTCAGCTGTGGTTGCTGACAAAAGTCATCTGTGGTTGTTGACGAAAGTCAGCTGTGGTTTCTGACAAAAGTCAGCTGTGGTTGTTGACAAAAGTCAGCTGTGGTTTCTGAAAAAAGTCAGCTGTGGTGCTGACAAAAGTCAGCTGTGGTTGCTGACAAAAGTCAGCGGTGGTTGTTGACAAAAGTCAGCTGTGGTGCTGACAAAAGTCAGCTGTGGTTGCTGACAAAAGTCATCTGTGGTTGTTGACAAAAGTCAGTTGTGGTTGTTGACAAAAGTCAGCTGTGTTTGCTGACAAAAGTCAGCTGTGGTTGTTGACAAAAGTCAGCTGTGATTGTTGGCAAAAGTCAGCTGTGATTGTTTACAAACGTCAGCTGCGGTTGCTGACAAAAGTCAGCTGTCGTTGTTGACAAAAGTCAGCTGTGATTGTTGACAAAAGTCAGCTGTGGTTGCTGACAAAAGTCAGCTGTGGTTGTTGACAAAAGTCAGCTGTAGTTGTTGACAAAAGTCAGCTGTGATTGTTGACAAAAGTGAGCAGCGGTTGCTGACAAAAGTCAGCTGTGATTGTTGACAAAAGTCAGCTGTGATTGTTGACAAAAGTCAGCTGCGGTTGTTGACAAAAGTCAGCTGTGGTTGTTGATAAAAGTCAGCTGTAGTTGTTGACAAAAGTCATCTGTGATTGTTGACAAAAGTCAGCTGTGATTGTTGACAAAAGTCAGCTGTGGTTGCTGACAAAAGTCAGCTGTGGTTGACAAGTCAGCTGTAGTTGCTGACAAAACTCAGCTGTGGTTGTTGACAAGTCAGCTGTGGTTGTTGGCAAAAGTCAGCTGTGGTTGTTGACAAAAGTCAGCTGTGGTTGTTGACAAAAGTCAGCTGTGGTTGCTGACAAAAGTCAGCTGTGGTTGTTGACAAAAGTCAGCTGTAGTTGTTGACAAAAGTCAGCTGTGGTTGTTGACAAAAGTCAGCTGTGGTTGTTGACAAAAGTCAGCTGAGGTTGTTGACAAAAGTCAACTGTGGTTGTTGACAAAAGTCAGCTGTAGTTGTTGACAAAAGTCAGCTGTGGTTGTTGACAAAAGTCAGCTGTGGTTGTTGACAAAAGTCAGCTGTGGTTGCTGACAAAAGTCAGCAGTGGTTGTTGACAAAAGTCAGCTGTGGTTGTTGACAAAAGTCAGCTGTGGTTGCTGACAAAAGTCAGCTGTGGTTGTTGACAAAAGTCAGCTGTGGTTGTTGACAAAAATCAGCTGTGGTTGCTGACAAAAGTCAGCTGTGGTTGTTGACAAAAGTCAGCTGTGGTTGCTGACAAAAGTCAGCTGTGGTTGTTGACGAAAGTCAGCTGTGGTTGCTGACAAAAGTCAGCTGTGGTTCTTGACAAAAGTCAGCTGTGGTTGTTGACGAAAGTCAGCTGTGGTTGCTGACAAAAGTCAGCTGTGGTTGTTGACAAAAGTCAGCTGTGGTTGTTGACGAAAGTCAGCTGTGGTTGCTGACAAAAGTCAGATGTGGTTGTTGACAAAAGTCAGCTGTGGTTGCTGACAAAAGTCAGCTGTGGTTGCTGACAAAAGTCAGCTGTGGTTGCTGACAAAAGCCAGCTGTGGTTGCTGACAAGTCAGCTGTGGTTGCTGACAAAAGTCAGCTGTGGTTGCTGACAAAAGTCAGCTGTGGTTGTTGACAAAATTCAGCTGTGGTTGTTGACAAAAGTCAGCTGTGGTTGCTGACAAAAGTCAGCTGTGGTTGCTGACAAAAGTCAGCTGTGGTTGTTGATAAAAGTCAGCTGTGGTTGCTGACAAAAGTCAGCTGTGGTTGCTGACAAAAGTCAGCTGTGGTTGTTGACAAAAGTCAGCTGTGGTTGCTGACAAAAGTCAGCTGTGCTTGCTGACAAAAGTCAGCTGTGGTTGTTGACAAAAGTCAGCTGTGGTTGTTGACAAAAGTCAGCTGTGGTTGCTGACAAAAGTCAGCTGTGGTTGCTGACAAAAGTCAGCTGTGGTTGTTGACAAAAGTCAGCTGTGGTTGCTGACAAAAGTCAGCTGTGGTTGCTGACAAAAGTCAGCTGTGGTTGTTGACAAAAGTCAGCTGTGGTTGCTGACAAAAGTTAGCTGTGGTTGCTGACAAGTCAGCTGTGGTTGTTGACAAAAGTCAGCTGTGGTTGTTGACAAAAGTCAGCTGTCGTTGCTGACAAAAGTCAGCTGTGGTTGCTGACAAAAGTCAGCTGTGGTTGTTGACAAAAGTCAGCTGTGGTTGCTGACAAAAGTCAGCTGTGGTTGCTGACAAAAGTCAGCTGTGGTTGTTGACAAAAGTCAGCTGTGGTTGTTGACAAAAGTCAGCTGTGGTTGTTGACAAAAGTCATCTGTGGTTGCTGACAAAAGTCAGCTGTGGTTGCTGACAAAAGTCAGCTGTGGTTGCTGACAAAAGTCAGCTGTAATTGTTGACAAAAGTCAGCTGTGGTTGCTGACAAAAGTCAGCTGTGGTTGCTGACAAAAGTCAGCTGTGGTTGTTGGCAAAAGTCAGCTGTGGTTGCTGACAAAAGTCAGCTGTGGTTGTTGACAAAAGTCAGCTGTGGTTGCTGACAAAAGTCAGCTGTGGTTGCTGACAAAAATCTGCTGTGGTTGCTGACAAAAGTCAGCTGTGGTTGCTGACAAAAGTCAGCTGTGGTTGCTGACAAAAGTCAGCTGTGGTTGCTGACGAAAGTCAGCTGTGGTTGCTGAGAAAAGTCAGCTGTGGTTACTGACAAAAGTCAGCTGTGGTTGCTGACAAAAGTCAGCTGTGGTTGCTGACAAAAGTCAGCTGTGGTTGCTAACAAAAGTCAGCTGTGGTTGTTGACAAAAGTCAGCTGTGGTTGCTGACAAAAGTCAGCTGTGGTTGCTGACAAAAGTCAGCTGTGGTTGCTGACAAAAGTCAGCTGTGGTTGTTGACAAGTCACCTGTGGTTACTGACAAAAGTCAGCTGTGGTTGCTGACAAAAGTCAGCTGTGGTTGCTGACAAAAGTCAGCTGTGGTTGCTAACAAAAGTCAGCTGTGGTTGTTGACAAAAGTCAGCTGTGGTTGCTGACAAAAGTCAGCTGTGGTTGCTGACAAAAGTCAGCTGTGGTTGCTGACAAAAGTCAGCTGTGGTTGTTGACAAAAGTCACCTGTGGTTGTTGACAAAAGTCAGCTGTGGTTGCTGACAAAAGTCAGCTGTGGTTGTTGACAAAAGTCAGCTGTGGTTGCTGACAAAAGTCAGCTGTGGTTGCTGACAAAAGTCAGCTGTGGTTGTTGACAAAAGTCAGCTGTGGTTGCTGACAAAAGTCAGCTGTGGTTGTTGACAAAAGTCAGCTGTGGTTGCTGACAAAAGTCAGCTGTGGTCGCTGACAAAAATCAGCTGTGGTTGCTGACAAAAGTCAGCTTTGGTTGCTGACAAAAGTCAGCTGTGGTTGCTGATGAAAGTCAGCTGTGGTTGCTGACAAAAGTCAGCTGTGGTTGCTGACAAAAGTCAGCTGTGGTTGCTGACAAAAGTCAGCTGTGGTTGTTGACAAAAGTCACCTGTGGTTGTTGACAAAACTCAGCTGTGGTTGCTGACAAAAGTCAGCTGTGGTTGTTGACAAAAGTCAGCTCTGGTTGCTGACAAAAGTCAGCTGTGGTTGCTGACAAAAGTCAGCTGTGGTTGTTGACAAACGTCAGCTGTGGTTGCTGACAAAAGTCACCTGTGGTTGTTGACAAAAGTCAGCTGTGGTTGCTGACAAAAGTTAGCTGTGGTTGCTGACAAAAGTCAGCTGTGGTTGCTGACAAAAGTCAGCTGTGGTTGCTGACAAAAGTCAGCTGTGGTTGCTGACAAAAGTCAACTGTGGTTGCTGACAAAAGTCAGCTGTGGTTGTTGACAAAAGTCAGCTGTGGTTGTTGACATAAGTCAGCTGTGGTTGCTGACAAAAGTCAGCTGTGGTTGCTGACAAAAGTCAGCTGTGGTTGCTGACAAAAGTCAGCTGTGGTTGCTGACAAAAGTCAGCTGTGGTTGTTGACAAAAGTCAGCTGTGGTTGTTGACAAAAGTCAGCTGTGGTTGCTGACAAAAGTCAGCTGTGGTTGCTGACAAAAGTCAGCTGTGGTTGCTGACAAAAGTCAGCTGTGGTTGCTGACGTTCTCAAACGTGAAATCCGGATTTGTAAATAAACTTCAACTTTTGTTTAGTTCTTTTCTTGTTTGTCTTGCCTATTTCTCTCTCTCTCTCTCTCTCTCTCTCTCTCTCTCTCTCTCTCTCTCTCTCTCTCTCTCTCTCTCTCTCTCTCTCTCTCTCTCTCTCTCTCTCTCGCTCTCTCTCTCTCCACAGGAGGGTTTGACAAGGTTAAGGATCCCTAGCTTTATTGACAAGCTATTTACAGGTTAAGGATTCCCTAACTTTGTTGGCAAGCTAGGCTATTACCTACATCAGCTCATTTGAAAGCATTTTTATTGTTATGAGACATACAAGTACAGGACAGGATGAAGTTGGAGTCATCTGTGGGCCAGCATTTTCATTTGATCAACTGACTTTATCTCGTTGACATCATTATGCTGTACGAATGTGTTCCATACTCGAGTCATCCTGGGTATGTATGATCTCAGATGGAGTGATGTTCTGGAGAAGGGTACAGCCAGAGTGAAATTGCTGCTTTCTGCCCGTCTTGTGGCATAAAAGCTTGTTTCACGCTGTCCTCGAAGTGGATCCAAGTGTGGTATTTTGACAATATTGGCCTTGTACATAACAGTAAGGCCACCCACATCCCTCCTATGTTGAAGGCTCTGCTGAAATGACAGATCTATCCAGGATGGGTCCAGGCGAGATGAGACGTCTTGCTCTGTTCTCTACTCTGTCAAGCAGTCGCAGATGAGAGGGGGGCAGGCAAACCAAGAAAGTGGAGCATACTCAAGGTGTGAGCGTACTTGTGCCTCGTACAGGATCTTGCAACCCCTACTCTCAAGCAGATGCGAGATACGGCGAAGTGCTGTAAGCTTCCTGGCTGCCTTGTTTGCAAGATTTACAACATGGTTCTTCATGGTTAGTTTCGAGTCAAATTTCACCCCAAGGATATCAACTTCTTCTCCAGGTGCCAACATCGTCCCATTCATCCTTACTACTGCACCAGCATTACCATCATGGTGCCTAGAGACGATCATCATTTGCGTTTTCTCAGGTGCAAATGTTACTTGCCATCTATTTCCCCAAGCTGATATAGCTCTTAGCTGGTGATTGATGTCGCTTAGAGCAGTTGGCATTTCTTCTCTTGGATAAGTGAATGTCAGTGTACAGTCGTCTGCATATGCATGTGATTCTGGGATGAGATGAAGAAGGTCGTTGAAGTAGACATTCCATAACAGTGGACCCAGCACGCTTCCTTGTGGAACGCTTGCCCCAATAGGATGTCTTGCTGATTCCGTTCCATTGAGAACTACCCTTAGAGATCTACCATGAAGGTAATCACTGAGGAGACATAGCGTAGAGCCTGCAATTCCCAGTGCTTGAAGTTTTGCTAAGAGTGCCCTGGTGCCACACCCGGTCGAAAGCGCCAGCAATGTCCAGTGCTACCACACAGCTGACTTTGGATTCATCCAGTGACTGGTGCCACTTAGTGGAGAGGTTTAACAACAGATCAGCAGCAGAGTAACCTTTCCTGAAGCCATATTGACGATCACAAATTAGTGAGTGGTAGTCAAAAAACTCTGTCATTTGTCTTGAGATTATTGTCTCAAGGATCTTACCAGTGATTGACAGGAGTGACACTGGTCTGTAGTTGCTGATTTCTGCTCTGCTCTTCTTTTTGTGAACAGGGACTACATTTGCCTCTTTCCATGGAGAGGGCCATTTACACTGTACTAGGCAGTGCTGAAAGATGCGAGTTAGAGGTGCTGCTAGCTGGTCTGCACATCTTCTCAACAATCTTGGGCTCAACTTGTCTGGGCCCACAACCTTCTCTTGCTCTCTCTCTCTCTCTCTCTCTCTCTCTCTCTCTCTCTCTCTCTCTCTCTCTCTCATTAGCAGAAAAGAACAATAGCCAACAAAATTATTTTTCTTTTCTTTTCAGCAACAATTAAAATTTTCTGAGCTAATTCCCTCCACATCCCCCACTCCCCCTCCACTCCCCCTCCACTCCCCCTCCACTCCCCTCCACTCCCCCTCCACTCCCCTCCACTCCCCCTCCACTCCCCCTCCACTCCCCTCCACCTCCCCTCCACTCCTCCACCTCCTCCACCCTCCACCCTCCCTCCACTCCACTCCCCTCCACTCCCCTCCACTCCCCTCCACCCCTCCTCCCACTCCCCTCCACTCCTCCACTCCCTCCACTCCCCTCCACTCCCCTCCACTCCCCTCCACTCCCCCCTCCACTCCTCCCCACTCCCTCCATCCCTCCACTCCCTCCACTCCTCCACCCTCCTCCACTCCCTCCACCCTCCTCCCCTCCTCCACTCCCCTCCACTCCCCTCCACTCCATCCTCCTCCTCCTCCTCCTCCACTCCTCCCCACTCCCCCTCCCCACTCCTCCACTCCTCCACTCCACTCCTCCACTCCACTACTCCACTCCCCTCCACTCCCTCCACTCCCCTCCACTCCCCTCCACTCCCCTCCACTCCCCTCCACCCTCCTCCACCCCTCCCTCCCCCACTCCCCTCCACTCCCCTCCCCTCCACGCCCTCCACTCCACTCCTCCACTCCTCCACTCCTCCACTCCACTCCACTCCCCCTCCACTCACCCTTCACTCACCCTCCACTCCCCCTCCACTCCCCCACTCCCTCCACTCCTCCACTCCCCTCCTCCTCTCCACTCCTCCACTCCCCTCCACTCCCCCTCCACCCCTCCTCCACTCCCCTCCACTCCCTCCACCCCCTCCCCTCCACTCCCCTCCACTCCCCCTCCACTCCCTCCACTCCCCTCCACTCCTCCACTCCCACCTCCACTCCCCACTCCTCCACCTCCACTCCCTCCACCCTCCCCCTCCCCACTCCTCCACTCCCCTCCACTCCCCTCCTCCTCCTCCTCCACATCCCCCCACCTCCCCTCCACTCCACTCCTCCACTCCCCCTCCCCACTCCCTCCCCACTCCTCCACCCTCCTCCCCGCCCTCCCCACTCCCCTCCACTCCCCACCTCCACTCCTCCACTCCTCCACTCCCCCCCCCTCCACTCCCCTCCACTCCTCCACCCTCCTCCCTCCACCCTCCACTCCACTCCCCTCCACTCCTCCACCCCTCCATCCTCCACTCCCTCCACTCCCCCCTCCCACTCCCCCTCCACTCCCCTCCATCCCCTCCTCCACTCCCCTCCACTCCCCACTCCCCACTCCCTCCACCCCCTCCCCTCCACTCCCCTCCACTCCCCTCCGCTCCCCTCCACTCCCCTCCACTCCACTCCCCACCCCTCCACTCCCCTCCTCCTCTCCCCTCCACCCCTCCCTCACTCCTCCACTCCTCCACTCCTCCTGCTCCCCTCCACTCCCCTCCCTCTCCCCCCTCCACCCCCTCCCCTCCTCCTCCCACTCCACTCCACTCCCCTTCACTCCCCTCCTCCACTCTCCACTCCCCTCCCCACTCCCTCCTCCGCTCCCCTCCTCTCCCTCCCCTCCTCCCACTCTCCCTCCACTCCCCCTCCACTCTCCCTCCACTCTCCCTCCACTCTCCCTCCACTCCCCTCTCTCTCCCCTCCTCCACTCCCTCCCTCCTCCACTCCCTCCTCATCTCCCTCCGCTCCCTCACTCCCCTCCTCCACTCCTCCCTCCACTCCCCTCCACTCCCTCCCGCCCTCCTCATCCCTCCCTCCACTCCCCTCCTCCACTCCTCCACTCTCCCTCCACTCCCTCCACTCTCCCACTCCACCCTCCATTCTCCACTCTCCCTCCACTCTCCCTCCACTCTCCCTCCACTCCCCCTTCACTCTCCCTCCACTCCCCCTCCACTCTCCCTCCACTCCCCCTCCACTCCCCCTCCACTCTCCCTCCACTCCTCCTCCTCCACTCCCCTCCCTCCACTCCCTCCTCTCCTCTCCTCCTACTCCCCTCTCCTCCACTCCCCTCCCACTCTCCCCTCCACTCCCCTTCCACTCCCCTCCTCCACTCCCTCCCCTCCATCCCTCCCTCCTCCACTTCCTCCGCTCAACTCCACCCCTCTCCCACTATCCCTCCTCCACTCCCTCCACTCTCCCTCCACTCTCCCACTCCTCCTCCACTCCCCCTCCCTCCACTCCCTTCCCACTCCCTCCCTCCACTCCCCTCCTCCTCCTCCCTCCTCCACTCCTCCACCTCCTCCACTCCCCTCCTCACTCCCTCCTCCTCCCCCTCCACTTCCCCTGCCTCCCCTCCCACTCTCCCTCCACTCCCTCCTCCACTCCTCCACTCCTCCCTCCACTCCCCCACTACTCCCTCCACTCCACTCCCCTCCTCCACCTCCCCTCCACTCCCTCCACTCCCTCCTCCCTCCTCCTCCTCCCTCCTCCACTCCCCCTCCTCCTCCTCCACTCTCCCTCCTCCACTCTCCCTCCACTCCCTCTCTCACCCCCACTCTCCTCCACCCTCCCTCTCTCACCCCCACTCTCCTCCACCCTCCCTCTCCACTCCCCTCCTCACTCCTCCTCCCACTCTCCCTCCACTCTCCCTCCACTCCCCCTCCACTCTCCCTCCACTCCCCTCCACTCTCCCCTCCACTCCTCCTCCACCCCTCTCTCCTCCCTCCACTCCTCCCCCCACTCTCCCTCCACTCTCCTCCACTACCCTCCTCCACTCTCCCTCCACTCCCCTCCTCTCCATCCTCCACCCTACCCTCCACACCGTCCCTCCAGTACATCTTCCATATATATATAATGTCGTGCACAATAGGTAAAACTTATCAATTATCAAGAACTCATTTATAATTTTGTCTTATACGTTTAAAGATTCATTTTTTCATTTATATTAATGTAAAAATTACTAATTTTGTACCAAAAGAACATTAGAAAACTTACCTAACCTTATTATAACAATAATAATTTAATAATAAACAAACACAATGAAATATATTTTTTTCGATATATATATACATATATATATATATATATATATATATATATATATATATATATATATATATATATATATATACACATATATATATATATATATATATATATATATATATATATATATATATATATATATATATATATATATATATATATATATATATATATATATACAAACAAGTGAACAGTTGTCAGCTAAAAAGTCTGGTCGTAAATTCTGTGTAGATGAGGCAGCAATTAAAGAGAATTAAAAGAGTGAGCGAGTGATCACTTGTTGGGAAATTTCTCATTTAAAGTTTGATCAAGTTGGGCTCAGCTCCTCCGAAACTCTGAAATATTGACTTCGCTCTGGAGTGTTCGTGGTGGTAGGGGGGGGGAATTAGGAGGGTTATGGGGGGTAGGGGGTGATTGATGAGGAATGGGGTTTTGGGGGAACTGCTAACTAGAGCAAAAAAAAAATAATTATCTCTGGGAATCAATGGGATCTGATGTTATAAGTTGCATCTCGTAGGAGTTTGAAGGGGATCGAAGACCTCGCCAGAGAGAGAGTTCCGTACAACGAAACTCTGAACTTCTTTTGTTTTTTTTCCGCTTCAGAGGTGTCGATCCTCTGATAAAAGTATCCGATCGCTGTTTTTTTTCCATCCTGGTGACTTTCTGCTGTCAGGTTGAACCTCGGGATAAAGGATCCAACTCCATCTGCTTTGCCTTGCTAATTCTTATATAAAAAATTGTCTTAATGACTCTGCCTTTACTGAATTATGTCTACGATAAGGAATCCAGTAGTGTTGAGCGACTTGCCTCGTCTGCCCAGCAAGGTGAGGGCTGGACACAGGAGGGCTGGACACAGGAGGGCTGGACACAGGAAGGCTGGACACAGGAGGGCTGGACACAGGAAGGATGCACACAGGAGGGCTGGACACAGGAAGGATGGACACAGGAGGGCTGGACACAGGAGGGCTGGACACAGGAGGGCTGGACACAGGAGGGCTGGACACAGGAGGGCTGGACACAGGAGGGCTGGACACAGGAGGGCTGGACACAGGAGGGCTGGACACAGGAGGGCTGGACACAGGAGGGCTGGACACAGGAACACAGGCTGGACACAGAACACAGGGCTGGACACAGGAGGGCTGGACACAGGAGGGCTGGACACAGGAAGGCTGGACACAGGAGGGCTGGACACAGGAGGGCTGGACACAGGAGGGCTGGACACAGGAGGGCTGGACACAGGAGGGCTGGACACAGGAGGGCTGGACACAGGAGGGCTGGACACAGGAGGGCTGGACACAGGAAGGCTGGACACAGAAGGGCTGGACACAGGAGGGCTGGACACAGGAGGGCTGGACACAGGAAGGCTGGACACAGGAGGGCTGGACACAGGAGGGCTGGACACAGGAGGGCTGGACACAGGAGGGCTGGACACAGGAGGGCTAGACACAGGAGGGCTGGACACAGGAAGGCTGGACACAGGAGGGCTGGACACAGGAGGGCTGGACACAGGAGGGCTGGACACAGGAAGGCTGGACACAGGAGGGCTGGACACAGGAAGGCTGGACACAGGAAGGCTGGACACAGGAAGGCTGGACACAGGAGGGCTGGACACAGGAGGGCTGGACACAGGAGGGCTGGACACAGGAGGGCTGGACACAGGAAGGCTGGACACAGGAGGGCTGGACACAGGAGGACTGGACACAGAAGGGCTGGACACAGGAAGGTTGGACACAGGAGAGCTGGACACAGGAAGGCTGGACACAGGAAGGCTGGACACAGGAGGGCTGGACACAGGAGGGCTGGACACAGGAGGGCTGGACACAGGAGGGCTGGACACAGGAGGGCTGGACACAGGAAGGCTGGACACAGGAGGGCTGGACACAGGAAGGCTGGACACAGGAGGGCTGGACACAGGAAGGCTGGACACAGGAAGGCTGGACACAGGAGGGCTGGACACAGCAGGGCTGGACACAGGAGGGCTGGACACAGGAGGGCTGGACATAGCAGGGCTGGACACAGGAGGGCTGGACACAGGAGGGCTGGACACAGGAGGGCTGGACACAGGAGGGCTGGACACAGGAAGGCTGGACACAGCAGGGCTGGACACAGGAGGGCTGGACACAGGAGGGCTGGACACAGGAAGGCTGGACACAGGAGGGCTGGACACAGGAAGGCTGGACACAGGAAGGCTGGACACAGGAGGGCTGGACACAGCAGGGCTGGACACAGCAGGGCTGGACACAGGAGGGCTGGACACAGCAGGGCTGGACACAGGAGGGCTGGACACAGGAGGGCTGGACACAGGATAGCTAGACACAGGATAGCTAGACACAGGATAGCTAGACACAGGATAGCTATCCTGCGATGACATACAACTGACACGGGAATCTAGGACCCATATTATAGTGGGTCCAGATACCCGGCATTACACGCAGACGCCGCCACAAGGCCGTTTCCCAGAGTTTGCGACGTATCGCTGATGTGGCTCCTCCAGCCTCTGTACTGACCCAGGGTTCACTCACATATTGTGCACTCAACCTTAGGAATAACACGATTTTGACAGAGACTTGTTCTTGGACTCTCGTAGAGGCTGAACACTGGTTTACATGCGAGCGGTGAATCGATTTCAGAGATTATTCTGAACCGGTTGAGCTGAAGGAGGGTCGTTTGAAGACACAAGTACACCGTCTCGGGACCGAAGCGCTTCCTGGTGGAAACGTTCTGGCGTTTGTTCATGTGTCTTTCAGAACTTCTCGTGTTGATGTTTATTGTTGGTGTTTAGTGGGTGTAGACAGCTGTCTAGTAGTGGTGGGTGTAGACAGCTGTCTAGTAGTGGTGGGTGTAGACAGCTGTCTAGTAGTGGTGGGTGTAGACAGCTGTCTAGTAGTGGTGGGTGTAGACAGCTGTCTAGTAGTGGTGGGTGTAGACAGCTGTCTAGTAGTGGTGGGTGTAGACAGCTGTCTAGTAGTGGTGGGTGTAGACAGCTGTCTAGTAGTGGTGGGTGTAGACAGCTGTAGTGGTGGGTGTAGACAGCTAGAAGTGGTGGGTGTAGACAGTTGTCTAGTAGTGGTGGGTGTAAACAGCTGTCTAGTAGTGGTGGGTGTAGACAGCTGTCTAGTAGTGGTGGGTGTAGACAGCTGTCTAGTAGTGGTGGGTGTAGGCAGCTGTCTAGTAGTGGTGGGTGTAGAAGCTGTCTAGTAGTGGTGGGTGTAGACAGCTGTCTAGCAGTGGTGGGTGTAGGCAGCTGTCTAGTAGTGGTGGGTGTAGACAGCTGTCTAGTAGTGGTGGGTGTAGACAGCTGTCTAGTAGTGGTTGGTGTAGGCAGCTGTCTAGTAGTGGTGGGTGTAGACAGCTGTCTAGTAGTAGTGGGTGTAGACAGCTGTCTAGTAGTGGTGGGTGTAGACAGCTGTCTAGTAGTGGTGGGTGTAGACAGCTGTCTAGTAGTGGTGGGTGTAGGCAGCTGTCTAGTAGTGGTGGGTGTAGAAGCTGTCTAGTAGTGGTGGGTGTCTAGTAGTGGTGGGTGTAGACAGCTGTCTAGTAGTGGTGGGTGTAGACAGCTGTCTAGTAGTGGTGGGTGTAGGCAGCTGTCTAGTAGTGGTGGGTGTAGAAGCTGTCTAGTAGTGGTGGGTGTAGACAGCTGTCTAGTAGTGGTGGGTGTAGGCAGCTGTCTAGTAGTGGTGGGTGTAGACAGCTGTCTAGTAGTGGTGGGTGTAGACAGCTGTCTAGTAGTGGTTGGTGTAGGCAGCTGTCTAGTAGTGGTGGGTGTAGACAGCTGTCTAGTAGTGGTGGGTGTAGACAGCTGTCTAGTAGTGGTGGGTGTAGACAGCTGTCTAGTAGTGGTGGGTGTAGGCAGCTGTCTAGTAGTGGTGGGTGTAGACAGCTGTCTAGTACTGGTGGGTGTAGACAGCTGTCTAGTAGTGGTGGGTGTAGACAGCTGTCTAGTAGTGGTGTGTGTAGACAGCTGTCTAGTAGTGGTGGGTCTAGACAGCTGTCTAGTAGTAGTGTGTGTAGACAGCTGTCTAGTAGTGGTGAGTGTAGACAGCTGTCTAGTAGTGGTGGGTGTAGGCAGCTGTCTAGTAGTGGTGGGTGTAGACAGCTGTCTAGTAGTGGTGGGTGTAGACAGCTGTCTAGTAGTGGTGGGTGTAGACAGCTGTCTAGAAGTGGTGGGTGTAGACAGTTGTCTAGTAGTGGTGGGTGTAGACAGCTGTCTAGTAGTGGTGGGTGTAGACAGCTGTCTAGTAGTGGTGGGTGTAGACAGCTGTCTAGTAGTGGTGGGTGTAGACAGCTGTCTAGAAGTGGTGGGTGTAGACAGTTGTCTAGTAGTGGTGGGTGTAAACAGCTGTCTAGTAGTGGTGGGTGTAGACAGCTGTCTAGTAGTGGTGGGTGTAGACAGCTGTCTAGTAGTGGTGGGTGTAGGCAGCTGTCTAGTAGTGGTGGGTGTAGAAGCTGTCTAGTAGTGGTGGGTGTAGACAGCTGTCTAGCAGTGGTGGGTGTAGGCAGCTGTCTAGTAGTGGTGGGTGTAGACAGCTGTCTAGTAGTGGTGGGTGTAGACAGCTGTCTAGTAGTGGTTGGTGTAGGCAGCTGTCTAGTAGTGGTGGGTGTAGACAGCTGTCTAGTAGTAGTGGGTGTAGACAGCTGTCTAGTAGTGGTGGGTGTAGACAGCTGTCTAGTAGTGGTGGGTGTAGACAGCTGTCTAGTAGTGGTGGGTGTAGGCAGCTGTCTAGTAGTGGTGGGTGTAGAAGCTGTCTAGTAGTGGTGGGTGTAGACAGCTGTCTAGTAGTGGTGGGTGTAGGCAGCTGTCTAGTAGTGGTGGGTGTAGACAGCTGTCTAGTAGTGGTGGGTGTAGACAGCTGTCTAGTAGTGGTTGGTGTAGGCAGCTGTCTAGTAGTGGTGGGTGTAGACAGCTGTCTAGTAGTGGTGGGTGTAGACAGCTGTCTAGTAGTGGTGGGTGTAGACAGCTGTCTAGTAGTGGAGGGTGTAGGCAGCTGTCTAGTAGTGGTGGGTGTAGACAGCTGTCTAGTACTGGTGGGTGTAGACAGCTGTCTAGTAGTGGTGGGTGTAGACAGCTGTCTAGTAGTGGTGTGTGTAGACAGCTGTCTAGTAGTGGTGGGTCTAGACAGCTGTCTAGTAGTAGTGTGTGTAGACAGCTGTCTAGTAGTGGTGAGTGTAGACAGCTGTCTAGTAGTGGTGGGTGTAGGCAGCTGTCTAGTAGTGGTGGGTGTAGACAGCTGTCTAGTAGTGGTGGGTGTAGACAGCTGTCTAGTAGTGGTGGGTGTAGACAGCTGTCTAGTAGTGGTGGGTGTAGACAGCTGTCTAGTAGTGGTGGGTGTAGACAGCTGTCTAGTAGTGGTGGGTGTAGACAGCTGTCTAGTAGTGGTGGGGGTAGACAGCTGTCTAGTAGTGGTGGGTGTAGACAGCTGTCTAGTAGTGGTGGGTGTACACGGCTGTCTAGTAGTGGTGGGTGTAGACAGCTGTCTAGTAGTGGTGAGTGTAGACAGCTGTCTAGTAGTGGTTGGTGTAGACAGCTGTCTAGTAGTGGTTGGTGTAGACAGCTGTCTAGTAGTGGTGGGTGTAGACAGCTATCTAGTAGTGGTGGGTGTAGACAGCTGTCTAGTAGTGGTTGCTGTAGACAGCTGTCTAGTAGCAGTGGGTGTAGACAGCTGTCTAGTAGTGGTGGGTGTAGACTGCTATCTAGTAGTGGTGGGTGAAGACAGCTGTCTAGTAGTGGTGGGTATAGACAGCTGTCTAGTAGTGGTGGGTGTAGAGAGCTGTCTAGTAGTGGTGGGTGTAGACAGCTATCTAGTAATGGTGGGTGTAAACAGCTGTCTAGTAGTGGTGGGTGTAGACGGCTGTCTAGTAGTGGTTGGTGTAGACAGCTGTCTAGTAGTGGTGGGTGTAGACAGCTGTCTAGTAGTCGTGGGTGTAGACAGCTGTCTAGTAGTGGTTGGTGTAGACAGCTGTCTAGTAGCAGTGGGTGTAGACAGCTGTCTAGTAGTGGTGGGTGTAGACAGCTGTGAGATGATTAACACACATGGGCAACAGTTGGCCACAGTTGGCCACAGTAGGTTTCTTCAGTCACATACAGAGGCAGCAGTAGTAGTCACATCACGGTGATGTCATCAGTCCATCAACCTTGGAAAAAAAGTCCCTCAGCCTGCAGGAGAGTCCACCTTCATGTCTAGTTACTGTCCAGTCACTCTCCAGCCACTGTCTAGTTACTGTCCAGTCACTCTCCAGTCACTGTCTAGTTACTGTCCAGTCACTCTCCAGTCACTGTCTAGTTTCTGTCCAGTCACTCTACAGTCACTTTCTAGTTTCTGTCCAGTCACTCTCCAGTCACTGTCTAGTTACTGTCCAGTCACTATCCAGTCACTGTCTAGTTTCTGTCCAGTCACTCTCCAGTCACTGTCTAGTTACTGACCAGTCACTCTCCAGCCACTGTCTAGTTACTGTCCAGTCACTCTCCAGTCACTGTCTAGTTACTGTCCAGTCACTCTCCAGTCACTGTCTAGTTAC
The DNA here is from genome assembly GCF_038502225.1 of Cherax quadricarinatus. Taxonomy (NCBI): domain Eukaryota; kingdom Metazoa; phylum Arthropoda; class Malacostraca; order Decapoda; family Parastacidae; genus Cherax; species Cherax quadricarinatus. The sequence continues at coordinate 77,881,717 of NC_091295.1, read as the reverse complement.
TGACCAGTCACTCTCCAGTCACTGTCTAGTTACTGTCCAGTCACTTTCCGGTCACTGTCTAGTTACTGTCCAGTCACTCTCCAGTCACTGTCTAGTTACTGACCAGTCACTCTCCAGTCACTGTCTAGTTACTGTCCAGTCACTCTCCAGACACTGTCTAGTTACTGACCAGTCACTCTCCAGTCACTGTCTAGTTACTGTCCAGTCACTCTCCAGTCACTGTCTAGTTACTGTCCAGTCACTCTCCAGTCACTGTCTAGTTACTGTCCAGTCACTCTCCAGTCACTGTCTAGTTACTGACCAGTCACTCTCCAGTCACCGTCTAGCTACTGTCCAGTCACTCTCCAGTCACTGTCTAGTTACTGTCCAGTCACTCTCCAGTCACTGTCTAGTTACTGACCAGTCACTCTCCAGTCACTGTCTAGTTACTGACCAGTCACTCTCCAGTCACCGTCTAGCTACTGTCCAGTCACTCTCCAGTCACTGTCTAGTTACTGTCCAGTCACTCTCCAGTCACTGTCTAGTTTCTGTCCAGTCACTCTCCAGTCACTGTCTAGTTACTGACCAGTCACTCTCCAGTCACTGTATAGTTTCTGTCCAGTCACTCTCCAGCCACTGTCTAGTTACTGACCAGTCACTCTCCAGTCACTGTCTAGTTTCTGTCCAGTCACTCTCCAGTCACTGTCTAGTTACTGACCAGTCACTCTTCAGTCACTGTCTAGTTTCTGTCCAGTCACTCTCCAGCCACTGTCTAGTTACTGTCCAGTCACTCTCCAGTCACTGTCTAGTTACTGACCACTCTCCAGCCACTGTCTAGTTACTGTCCAGTCACTCTCCAGTCACTGTCTAGCTACTGTCAAGTCACTCTCCAGTCACTGTCTAGTTACTGTCCAGTTACTGTCCAGTCACTCTCCAGTCACTGTCTAGTTACTGTCCAGTCACTCTCCACTCACTGTCTAGTTACTGTCCAGTCACTCTCCAGTCACTGTCTAATTACTGTCCAGTTACTGTCCAGTCACTCTCCAGTCACTGTCCAGTTACTGTCCACTCTCCAGTCACTGTCTAGTTACTGTCCAGTTACTGTCCAGTCACTCTCCAGTCACTGTCTAGTTACTGTCCAGTCACTCTCAAGTCACTGTCTAGTTACTGTCCAGTCACTCTACAGTCACTGTCTAATTACTGTCCAGTTACTGTCCAGTCACTCTCCAGTCACTGTCTAGTTACTGTCCAGTCACTCTTCAGTCACTGTCTAGTTATTGTCCAGTCACTCTCCAGTCACTGTTTAATTACTGTCCAGTTACTGTCCAGTCACTCTCCAGTCACTGTCTAGTTACTGTCCAGTCACTCTCCAATCACTGTCTAGTTACTGTCCAGTCACTCTCCAGTCACTGTCTAATTACTGCCCAGTTACTGTCCAGTCACTCTCCAGTCACTTTTTAATTACTGTCCAGTTACTGTCCAGTCACTCTCCAGTCACTGTCCAGTTACTGTCCAGTCACTCTCAAGTCACTGTCTAGTTACTGTCCAGTCACTCTCCAGTCACTGTCCAGTTACTGTCCAGTCACTCTCCAGTCACTGTCTAGTTATTGTCCAGTTACTGTCCAGTCACTCTCCAGTCACTGTCCAGTTACTGTCCGGTCACTGTCCAGTTACTGTCCAGTCACCGTCCAGTTGCTGTCCAGTCACTGTCCAGTTACTGTCTAGTCACTGTCCAGGTACTGTCCAGTCACTGTCCAGTTACTGTCCAGTCACTGTCCAGTTACTGTCCAGTCACTGTCCAGTTACTGTCTAGTCACTGTCCAGTTACTGTCCAGTCACTGGCCAGTAACTGTCCAGCCACTGTCCAGTTACTAACCAGTCACTGTCCAGTTACTGTCCAGTCACAGTCCAGTTACTGTCCAGTCACTGTCCAGTTACTGACCAGTAACTGTCCAGTCACCGTCCAGTTACTGTCCAGTCACCGTCCAGTTACTGTCCAGTCACTGTCCAGTTACTGACCAGTCACCGTCCAATTACTGTCCAGTTACTGTCCAGTTACTTTCCAGTCACTGTCCAGTTACTGGCCAGTCACTGTCCAGTTACTGACCAGTCACTGTCCAGTTACTGACCAGTCACTGTCCAATCACTGACCAGTCACTGTCTAGTCACTGTCCAGTTACTTTCCAGTCACTGTCCAGTTACTGACCAGTCACTGTCCAGTTACTGACCAGTCACTGTCCAGTCACTGTCCAGTTACTGACCAGTCACTGTCCAGTTACTGACCAGTCACTGTCCAGTCACTGTTCAGTTACTGACCAGTCACTGTCCAGTCACCGTCCAGTTACTATCCAGTCACTGTCCGGTTACTGACCAGTCACCGTCCAGTTACTGTCCAGTTACTGTCCAGTTACTTTCCAGTCACTGTCCAGTTACTGACCAGTCACTGTCCAGTTACTGACCAGTCACTGTCCAGTTACTGGCCAGTCACTGTCCAGTCACTGACCAGTCACTGACTAGTCACTGTCCAGTTACTTTCCAGTCACTGTCCAGTTACTGACCAGTTACTGTCCAGTTACTGACCAATCACTGTCCAGTCACTGTCCAGTCACAGTCCAGTCACTGTCCAGTTACTGACCAGTCACTGACCAGTCACTGCCCAGTTACTGTCCAGTCACTGTCCATTCACTGTCCAGTTACTGACCAGTCACTCTCCAGTCACTGTCCAGTTACTGACCAGTCACTGTCCAGTCACTGTCCAGTTACTGTCCAGTCACTGTCCAGTCACTGTCCAGTCACTGTCCAGTCACTATCCAGTCACTGTCCACTTACTGACCAGTCACTGTCCAGTCACTGTCCAGTCACTGTCCAGTCACTGTCCAGTCACTGTCCAGTCACTGTCCATCGTCCACTAATAAGTCATTTAGTATTTGCCTTCTCTTGTTTAAGACTACTTTATCACCCTCACTCTCCCTCACTCTCCCTCACTCTCCCTCACTCTCCCTCACTCACCCTCACTCACCCTCACTCTCCCTCACTCACCCTCACTCACCCTCACTCACCCTCACTCACCCTCACTCTCCCTCACTCTCCCTCACTCTCCCTCACTCTCCCTCACTCTCCCTCACTCTCCCTCACTCTCCCTCACTCTCCCTCACTCTCCCTCACTCACCCTCACTCTCCCTCACTCTCCCTCACTCTCCCTCACTCTCCCTCACTCTCCCTCACTCACCCTCACTCACCCTCACTCACCCTCACTCTCCCTCACTCTCCCTCACTCTCCCTCACTCTCCCTCACTCTCCCTCACTCTCCCTCACTCTCCCTCACTCTCCCTCACTCTCCCTCACTCACCCTCACTCACCCTCACTCTCCCTCACTCTCCCTCACTCTCCCTCACTCTCTCTCACTCTCCCTCACTCTCCCTCACTCTCCCTCACTCTCCCTCACTCTCCCTCACTCTCCCTCACTCTCCCTCACTCACCCTCACTCTCCCTCACTCTCCCTCACTCTCCCTCACTCTCCCTCACTCTCCCTCACTTTCCCTCACTCTCCCTCACTCACCCTCACTCTCCCTCACTCTCCCTCACTCACCCTCACTCTCCCTCACTCTCCCTCACTCTCCCTCACTCTCCCTCACTCTCCCTCACTCTCCCTCACTCTCCCTCACTCTCCCTCACTCTCCCTCACTCTCCATCACTCACCCTCACTCTCCCTCACTCTCCCTCACTCTCCCTCACTCTCCCTCACTCTCCCTCACTCACCCTCACTCTCCGTCACTCACCATCACTCTCCCTCACTCTCCCTCACTCTCCCTCACTCTCCCTCACTCTAACTCACTCTCCCTCACTCTCCCTCACTCACCCTCACTCTCCCTCACTCTCCCTCACTCTCCCTCACTCTCCCTCACTCACCCTCACTCACCCTCACTCTCCCTCACTCTCCCTCACTCTCCCTCACTCTCCCTCACTCACCCTCACTCTCCCTCACTCTCCCTCACTCTCCCTCACTCTCCCTCACTCTCCCTCACTCTCCCTCACTCTCCCTCACTCTCCCTCACTCTCCCTCACTCTCCCTCACTCTCCCTCACTCTCCCTCACTCTCCCTCACTCTCCCTCACTCTCCCTCACTCTCCCTCACTCTCCCTCACTCTCCCTCACTCTCCCTCACTCACCCTCACTCTCCCTCACTCTCCCTCACTCTCCCTCACTCTCCCTCACTCTCCCTCACTCTCCCTCACTCACCCTCACTCACCCTCACTCTCCCTCACTCACCCTCCCCTCACCCCACTCTCTCCCCCACTCTCCCTCACCTCTCCCCTCACTCACCCCCTCACTCCCTCACTCTCCCTCACTCTCCCACTCTCCCCCACTCTCCCTCACTCCCCTCCTCACCTCCCTCACTCTCCTCACCTCCTCTCACCTCCCTCACTCTCCCACCCTCTCACCTCACTCCTCACTCTCCCATCTCCTCACTCTCCCTCACTCCCCTCCCCAATCCCATCCCTCCCCCCACCTCCCCTCCCTTACTCCACCCCTCACCTCCCCTCACTCCTCCCTCACTCTCACTCTCCCTCACTCCCTCCCACTCCTCACCCTCACTCTCCTCCCTCACCTCCCTGACTCACCCCTCACTCTCTCCTCTCGCTCTCCCCCTCCCCCACTCTCCCTCCCTCTCCCTCACTCTCCCTCACTCTCCCTCACTCCCTCGCCTCCGTCACTCTCTCACTCCTCCCCTCACACCCCTCACTCCCCCTCCCTCATTCTCCCTCACTCTCCCTCACTCCCTCACCTCCCTCACTCACCCACACTCCTCACTCTCCCCATCACTCACCCCTCCCTCATTCTCTACTCTCTCACCTCCCTCACTCCCCTCCTCACTCTCCTCACTCTCCCTCACTCACCCCTCACTCCCTCCCTCACTCTTCCTCACTCACCCTCACCACTCCTCACTCTCCCCTCTCTCCTCACCTCCCACTCCTCACTCCCTCCTCACTCTCTCTCTCACCACCCCCACTCTCCCCTCACTCTCCTCTCTCCCTCAATCTCCCCCACCACCTCACCTCCCTCACCCTCCCTCACTCTCCCTCACTCCATCACTCTCCCTCTCCTCCCACCTCACTCACCCTCACTCCTCTCACCTCACCTCAACACCTCCCCATCACTCCACCCCTCCCTCACTCACCCTCACCTCTCCCTCACTCACCCCTCACTCTCCCTCCCTCACCCTCACCCACCCACCCTTCTTCTTCACTCACCCACTCACCCCTCTCCTCACCCTCTTCCTCACTCCCTCACTCACCCCTCACCACCCTCACTCTCCTCGCTCTCCCTCACTCTCCCTCGCTCTCCCTCACTCACCTCGCTCTCCCTCACTCTCCTCGCCCTCCCTCACTCCCCTTGCTCTCCGTCACTCTCCCTCACTCACCCTCACTCACACTCACTCACCCTCTCCCTCACTCTCCCTCACTCACCCTCACTCTCCCTCACTCTCCCTCACTCACACTCACTCTCCCTCACTCTCCCTCACTCTCTCTCACACTCCCTCACTCACCCTCACTCACCCTAACTCAACCTCACTCACCATCGCTGTCCCTCACCATCACACACCCTCACTCACCCTCAATCACCCTCACACACCCTCACTCACCCTCACTCACCCTCACTCACCCTCACTCACCCTCACTCACCATCACTCACCCTCACTCACCCTCACTCTCCCTCACTCTTCCTCCTCCCACCCCTCCCCACTCCTCCTCCCCTCTCTCCTCACTCTCTCCTCACTCTCCTCTCTCTCTCTCCTCCCCTCTCACCTCTCACTCCTCCCTCTCTCTCCCTCAATCTCCCCTCCCTCACCCTCACCCTCACCTCCTCACTCTCCACTCTCCCTCACCCTCCTCCCACTCTCCCTCTCTCCATCACTCTCCCTCACTCTCCTCACTTCCCCTCACACACCCTCACTCTCCCTCACCCTCACCCTCAATCACCCTCCCCTCACCCTCCCTCCACCCTCACTCACCCTCCCTCACTCTCCCTCACTCCCTCCCACTCCACCCTCACCCTTTCTTCACTCACCCCTCACTCACCCTCTCCCCTCCCACCCCCTCACTCTCCCTCACTCACCCCTCACTCACCCTCACTCTCCCTCCCTCTCACCCACTCTCCGTCACTCACCTCACTCCTCCCACTCTCCCTCACTCTCACCTCCCTCACTCCTCCTCACCCCTCACCCCTCTCACTTTCCCTCACCCTCACCCTCACTACACTCACCCCTCACCCTCCCTCTACTCCCTCCACTCACCCCTCTCCCCACTCCCTCCCCCACCTCCTCTCACTCTCTCACTCCCTCCCCTCACTCCCTCTCTCTCTCCCTCACTCCTCTCCACCCTCACACCCTAACTCAACCTCACTCACCATCGCTGTCCCTCACCATCACACACCCTCACTCCACCCTCAATCACCCTCACTCACACCCACCCTCACCTCACCCTCACCCTCACCCTCACCCACCCACTCACCATCACTCACCCCCACTACATCCTCACCCTACACCTCACCCTCACTCACCCTCTGTCCCTCACTCACCCTCACTCACCCTCACCACACGTGTCCTTGAAGGCTACTAATTGACACACAACACAGACTCCAGCCTCTTTGTCTCCATCTCTCTCTCTCTCTCTCTCTCTCTCTCTCTCTCTCTCTCTCTCTCTCTCTCTCTCTCTCTCTCTCTCTCTCTCTCTCACTCTCACTCTCTCTCTCTCTCTCTCTCCTCTCTCTCTCTCTCTCCTCTCTCTCTCTCTCTCTCTCTCTCTCTCTCTCTCTCTCTCTCTCTCTCTCTCTCTCTCTCTCTCTGCCTCTCTCTCTCTTCTCTCTCTCTCTCTCTCTCTCTCTCTCTCTCTCTCTCTCTCTCTCTCTCTCTCTCACTTGGTTCTCTCCTCCTTCCTCTCTCCACTCCTGTCCTCCTCCTCCTTACCCCCTATCCTCTTATGCAGTTACAAGTGAGTATCTCTCTCCCCTCCCCCTCATCCCCACATCCCCCCTCATCCCCTGCCCCCCTGTCATCCCTTCCCCTAAAATTTAATATACAACAAATTGTAAAAAAAAATATATGAGGAACGTGCCTAGTGGATCATAAGTCTTGAGTGAGAGGCACGGTGCCAGCCAGCCTCCAGTGTACACGGTGCCAGCCAGCCTCCAGTGTACACGGTGCCAGCCAGCCTCCAGTGTACTCGGTGTAGCCCAAGCCTCCAGCGTACGGTGCCAGCCAGCCTCAGTGGCCGCGCCGGTGCCAGCCGGCCTCCAGTGTGCACGGTGCCAGCCAGCCCTCCAGTGTTGCACGGTGCCCAGGCCTCGGCCTCCAGTGTGCACGGTGCCAGCCAGGCCCTCCAGTGTACAAGGTCCCCAGCCAGCCTCCAGTGTACACGGTGCCAGCCCAGCCTCCAGTGTACGGGTGCCAGCCAACCTCCAGGCGTACACGGTGCCAGCCAAGCCTCCAGTGTGCAACGGTGCCCAGCCAGCCTCCAGTGTACACGGTGGCCCAGCCAGCCACTCCAGTGTGCACGGTGCCTGTTAAGCCTCCAGTGTACGGTGCCAGCCAGCCTCCGGTGTACAAGGTCCTGACCAGCCTCAGTGTGCACGGATGCCAGCCAGCCTCCAGTGTACACGGTGCCAGCCAGCCTCCAGCCTCCAGTGTACACGGTGCCAGTCCAGCCTCCAGTGTACACGGATTGCCTTGCCAGCCTCCAGGTGTACCCACGGTGCCAGCCAGCCTCCAGTGTACACGGTGCTCAACCTCCGGTTACGGTTCCAAGCCAGGCCTCCAGTGTACACGGTGCCAAGCCAGCCTCCAGTGTACGGTGTAGCTCAACCTCAGTGTGCACGGTGCCCAGCCAGCCTCTAGTGTACACTGTACATTCAACCTCCAGTTGTGCCACACGGTGCCCAGCCAGCCTCCAGTGTTATGCGGTTGCCAGCCGGCCTCCAGGTGTTACCGGTGCCAGCCAGCCTCCAGTGTACACGGTGCCAGCCAGCCATCCACGGTGCCACGGTGCCAACCAGCCTCCAGGTGTACAGTGCCAGCCAGCCTCCAGTGTGCACGGTGCCATTCCAACCTCCAGTGTACACAGGTGCCAGCCACCTCCAGTGTATACCGGGGTGCCAGCCCAGCCTCCAGTGGTACACGGTGCCAGCCGCCTCCAGTGTACGGTGCCAGCCAGCCTCCAGTGTACACGGTGCCGGCCAGCCTCCAGTGTACACGGTGCCAGCCAGCCTCCAGTGTACACGGTGCCATCCAGCCTCCAGTGTACACGGTGCCAGCCAGCCTCCAGTGTACACGGTGCCAGCCAGCCTCCAGTGTACACGGTGCCAGCCTCCAGTGTACACGGAGCCAGCCAGCCTCCGGTGTATACGGTGCCATCCAGCCTCCAGTGTACACGGTGCCAACCAGCAGTACCACGGTGCCAGCCACCTGCCGTACACGGTGCCAGCCAGCCCCAGTGACACGGTGCCAGCCAGCCTCCAGTGTACAACTGCGCCAGTGTACACGGTGCCAAACAGCCTCCAGTGTACACGGTGCCAACCAGCCTCCTGTGTACACGGCGCCAGCCAGCCTCCAGTGCACACAGTGCCAGCCAGCATCCAGTGTACACGGCGCAAGCCAGCCTCCAGTGTACACGGTGCCAGCCAGCCTCCAGTGTACACGGTGCCAGCCAGCCTCCAGAGTACACGGTTCCAGCCAGCCTCCAGTGTACACGGTGCCAGCCAGCCTCCAGTGTACACGGTGCCAGCCAGCCTCCAGTGTACACGGTGCCAGCCAGCCTCCAGTGTACACGGTGCCAACCCGCCTCCAGTGTACACGGTGCCAGCCAGCCTCCAGTATACACGGTGCCAGCCAGCCTCTAGTGTACACGGTGCTAGCCAGCCTCCAGTGTACACGGTGCCAGCCAGCCTCCAGTGTACGCGGTGCCAGCCAGCCTCCAGTGTACACTGTGCCAGCCAGCCTCCAGCGTACACGGTGCCAGCCAGCCTCCAGTGTACACGGTGCCAGCCAGCCTCCAGTGTACACGGTGCCAGCCACCCTCCAGTGTACACGGTGCCAGCCAGCCTCCAGTGTACACGGTGCCAGCCAGCCTCCAGTGTACACGGTGCCAGTCAGCCTCCAGTGTACACGGAGCCAGCCAGCCTCCAGTGTACACGGTGCCAGCCTGCCTCCAGTGTACACGGTGCCAGCTAGCCACCAGTGTACACGGTGCCAGCCAGCCTCCGGTGTACACGGTGCCAGCCAGCCTCCAGTGCACACAGTGCCAGCCAGCCTCCATTGTATACGGTGCCGGCCAGCCTCCAGTGTACACGGTGCCATCCATCCTCCAATGTACACGGTGCTAGCCACCCTCCAGTGTACAAGGGGCCAACCAGCCTCTAGTGTACACGGTGCCGGCCAGCCTCCAGTGTACACGGTGCCACCAGCCTCCAGTGTACAAGGGGCCAACGAGCCTCCAGTGTACACGGTGCTAGCCAGCCTCCAGTGTACACGGTGCCAACCAGCCTCCAGTGTACACGGTGCTAGCCAGCCTCCAGTGTACACGGAGCCAGCCAGCCTCCAGTGTACACGGTGCCAGCCAGCCTCCAGTGTACACGATGCCAGCTAGCCACCAGTGTACACGGTGCCAGCCAGCCTCCGGTGTACACGGTGCCAGCCATCCTCCAGGGTACAAGGGGCCAACGAGCCTCCAGTGTACACGGTGCTAGCCAGCCTCCAGTGTACACGGTGCCAACCAGCCTCCAATGTACACGGTGCAAGCCAGCCTCCAGCGTACACGGTGCCGGCAAGCCTCCAGTGTACACGGTGCCAACCAGCCTCCAGTGTACTCGGAGCCAGCCAGCCTCCAGTGTACACGGTGCCAGCCAGCCTCTAGTGTACACAGTGCTAACCAGCCTCCAGTGTACACGGTGCTAGCCAGCCTCCAGTGTACAAGGGGCTAGCCAGCCTCTAGTGTACACGGTGCCAGTCTGCCTCCAGTGTACTCGGAGCCAGCCAGCCTCCAGTGTACACGGTGCCAGCCAGCCTCTAGTGTACACAGTGCTAACCAGCCTCCAGTGTACACGGTGCTAGCCAGCCTCCAGTGTACAAGGGGCTAGCCAGCCTCTAGTGTACACGGTGCCAGTCTGCCTCCAGTGTACTCGGAGCCAGCCAGCCTCCAGTGTACACGGTGCCAGCCAGCCTCTAGTGTACACAGTGCTAACCAGCCTCCAGTGTACACGGTGCTAGCCAGCCTCCAGTGTACAAGGGGCTAACCAGCCTCCAGTGTACACTTTGCCAGCTAGCCTGCAGTGTACACGGTGCCAGTCAGCCTCCAGTGTACACGGTGCCAGCCAGTCTCCAGTGTACACGGTGCCAGCCAGCCTCCAGTGTACACGGTGCCAGCCAGCCTACAGTGTACACGGTGCCAGCCAGCCTCCAGTGTACACGGTGCCAGCCAGCCTCTAGTGTACACGGTGCTAGCCAGCCTCCAGTGTACACGGTGCCAGCCAGCCTCCGGTGTACACGGTGCCAGCCAGCCTCCAGTGTACACGGTGCCAGCCAGCCTCCAGTGTACACGATGCCAGCCATCCTCCAGTGTACACGGTGCCAGCCAGCCTCCAGTGTACACGGTGCCAGCCAGCCTCCAGTTTACACTTTGCCAGCCAGCCTCCAGTGTACCCGGTGCCAACCAGCCTCCAGTGTACACGGTGCCAACCAGCCTCCAGTGTACACGGTGCCAGCCAGCCTCTAGTGTACACTGTGCTAGCCAGCCTCCAGTGTACACGGTGCCAGCCAGCCTCCAGTGTATACGGTGCCAGCCAGCCTCCAGTGTACACGGTGCCAGCCAGCCTCCAGTGTACACGGTGCCAGCCAGCATCCAGTGTACACGGTGCCAGCCAGCCTCCAGTGTACACGGTGCCAGCCAGCATCCAGTGTACACAGAGCCAGCCAGCCTCCAGTGTACACGGTGCCAGCCAGCCTCCAGTGCACACGGCGCTAGCCAGCCTCCAGTGTACACGGTGCCAGCCAGCCTCCAGTGTACACGGTTCCAGCCAGCCTCCTGTGTACACGGTGCCAGCCAGCCTCCAGTGTACACGGTGCCAGCCAGCCTCCAGTGTACACGGTGCCAGCCAGCCTCCAGTGTACACGGTGCCAGCCAGCCTCCAGTGTACACGGTGCCAGCCAGCCTCCAGTGTACACGGTGCCAGCCAGCCTCCAGTGTACACGGTGCCAGCCAGCCTCCAGTGTATACGGTGCCAACCAGCCTCCAGTGTACACGGTGCCAAACAGCCTCCAGTGTACACGGTGCCAACCAGCCTCCTGTGTACACGGCGCCAGCCAGCCTCCAGTGCACACAGTGCCAGCCAGCATCCAGTGCACACGGCGCTAGCCAGCCTCCAGTGTACACGGTGCCAGCCAGCCTCCAGTGTACACGGTTCCAGCCAGCCTCCAGTGTACACGGTGCCAGCCAGCCTCCAGTGTACACGGTGCCAGCCAGCCTCCAGTGTACACGGTGCCAGCCAGCCTCCAGTGTACACGGTGCCAACCCGCCTCCAGTGTACACGGTGCCAGCCAGCCTCCAGCGTACACGGTGCCAGCCAGCCTCTAGTGTACACGGTGCTAGCCAGCCTCCAGTGTACACGGTGCCAGCCAGCCTCCAGTGTACACGGTGCCAGCCAGCCTCCAGTGTACACTGTGCCAGCCAGCCTCCAGCGTACACGGTGCCAGCTAGCCTCTAGTGTACACGGTGCCAGTCTGCCTCCAGTGTACTCGGAGCCAGCCAGCCTCCAGTGTACACGGTGCCAGCCAGCCTCTAGTGTACACAGTGCTAACCAGCCTCCAGTGTACACGGTGCTAGCCAGCCTCCAGTGTACAAGGGGCTAACCAGCCTCCAGTGTACACTTTGCCAGCTAGCCTGCAGTGTACACGGTGCCAGTCAGCCTCCAGTGTACACGGTGCCAGCCAGCCTCCAGTGTACACGGTGCAAGCCAGCCTCCAGTGTTCACGGTCCCAGCCAGCCTCCAGTATACACGGTGCCAATCAGCCTCCAGTGTACACGGTGCCAGCCAACCTCGAGTGTACACGGTGCCAGCCAGCCTCCAGTGTACACGATGCCGGCCAACCTCCAGTATACACGGTGCCAATCAGCCTCCAGTGTACACGGTGCCAGCCAGCCTCCAGTGTACACGGTGCAAGCCAGCCTCCAGTGTACACGGTCCCAGCCAGCCTCCAGTATACACGGTGCCAATCAGCCTCCAGTGTACACGGTGCCAGCCAACCTCCAGTGTACACGGTGCCAGCCAACCTCGAGTGTACACCGTGCCAGCCAGCCTCCAGTGTACACGATGCCGGCCAACCTCCAGTGTACACGGTGCCAGCCAGCCTCCAGTATCTCTGCAACACTATACTTCTCGCTGTTGCAACATCATCCTCAGTGATGGTCTCAATTATACTCACCTTTCTTGTTGCTATTGTGGCCAGACTTGCTTAATTATGAGGCCAGTCAACACTATGCAACCTGCAACACTATGTAGCGTGCAACAGTATATATCATACACATCACTGTATGTAGTCTACAACCCTATAGTTTGCACAACTATGTAGCCTGCAACACTAAAAAGATTGATATATACATGTCTATTCACACACACACACACACACACACACACACACACACACACACACACACACACACACACAGAAGAGCGGTGACTCGACCCCTGCAACCACATATAGGTGAGTACGTCAAGAGGAATATTTGCTGTGTAAGTTTACAGTGTAAATTTACAGTGTAAGGTTACACTGGAACGTTACACTGTAAGCTTACACTGTAAGCTTACACTGTAAGCTTATAGTGAAAGCTTACGCAAAAGGATACAGCGTAACCTTGCAGTTTAAGGTTACACTGTAAGCTTACAGTGAATGGTTACAGTGTAGGTTACAGTGAAAGCTTACAATGTAATGTTACAGTGTAATATTACAGTGTAACCTTACAGTGCAATGTTACAGTGTAATGTTACAGTGTAATGTTACAGTGTAAGGTTACAGTGTAAGGTTACAGTGTATGGTTACAGTGTAATGTTACAGTGTAAGGTTACAGTGCAATGTTACAGTGTAAGGTTACAGTGTAAGGTTACAGTGTAAGGTTACAGTGCAATGTTACAGTGTAAGGTTACAGTGTAAGGTTACAGTGTAAGGTTACAGTGTAAGGTTATAGTGTAAGGTTACAGTGCAATGTTACAGTGTAATGTTACAGTGTAATGTTACAGTGTAAGGTTACATTGTAAGGTTACAGTGTAAGGTTACAGTGTAATGTTACAGTGTAAGGTTACAGTATAAGGTTACAGTGTAAGGTTACAGTGCAATGTTACAGTGTAAGGTTACAGTGTAAGGTTACAGTGTAACCTTACAGTGCAATGTTACAGTGTAATGTTACAGTGTAATGTTACAGTGTAAGGTTACAGTGTAAGGTTACAGTGTAAGGTTACAGTGTAAGGTTACAGTGTAAGGTTACAGTGCAATGTTACAGTGTAAGGTTACAGTGTAAGGTTACAGTGTAAGGTTACAGTGTAAGGTTACAGTGTAAGGTTACAGTGCAGTGTTACAGTGTAAGGTTACAGTGTAAGGTTGCAGTGCAATGTTACAGTGTAAGGTTACAGTGTAAGGTTACAGTGTTAACATGTACAGTGCAATGTTATGTAAGGTTACAGTGTAAGGTTACAGTGCAATGTTACAGTGTAAGGTTACAGTGTAAGGTTACAGTGTAAGGTTACAGTGTAAGGTTACAGTGTAAGGTTACAGTGTAAGGTTACAGTGTAAGGTTACAGTGTAAGGTTACAGTGTAAGGTTACAGTGCAATGTTACAGTGTAAGGTTACAGTGTAAGGTTACAGTGCAATGTTACAGTGTAAGGTTACAGTGTAAGGTTACAGTGTAAGGTTACAGTGTAAGGTTACAGTACATAAGGTTGCAATGTGGTTACAGGTTACAGTGCAATGTTACAGTGTAAGTTACAGTGTAAGGTTACAGTGTAAGTTACAGTGTGTTACAGTAGTAAGGTTACAGCTATGTAAGGTTACAGGTAAGGTTACAGTGCAATGTTAACAGGTTGTGTATAAGGTTACAGTGTAAGGTTACAGTGTAAGGTTACAGTGTAAGGTTACAGTGTAAGGTTACAGTGTAAGGTTACAGTATAAGGTTACAGTGTAAGGTTACAGTATAAGGTTACAGTATAAGGTTACAGTGTAAGGTTACAGTGCAATGTTACAGTGTAAGGTTACAGTGTAAGGTTACAGTATAAGGTTGCAGTGTAAGGTTACAGTGTAAGGTTACAGTATAATGTTACAGTATAAGGTTACAGTGTAGGTTACAGTATAATGTTACAGTACAGTGTTACAGTATAATGTTACAGTATAAGGTTACAGTATAAGGTTACAGTATAAGGTTACAGTATAAGGTTACAGTATAATGTTACAGTATAAGGTTACAGTATAAGGTTACAGTATAAGGTTACAGTGTAAGGTTACAGTATAAGGTTACAGTGTAAGGTTACAGTATAAGGTTACAGTATAAGGTTACAGTATAAGGTTACAGTGTAAGGTTACAGTATAAGGTTACAGTATAATGTTACAGTATAAGGTTACAGTATAAGGTTACAGTATAATGTTACAGTACAGTGTTACAGTACAGTGTTACAGTATAATGTTACAGTATAGTGTTACAGTACAGTGTTACAGTATAATGTTACAGTATAGTGTTACAGTATAGTGTTACAGTATAGTGTTACAGTATAATGTTACAGTGTAAGGTTACAGTGTAAGGTTACAGTATAAGGTTACAGTGTAAGGTTACAGTGTAAGGTTACAGTGTAAGGTTACAGTATAAGGTTACAGTGTAAGGTTACAGTATAATGTTACAGTATAAGGTTACAGTATAAGGTTACAGTGTAAGGTTACAGTGTAAGGTTACAGTGTAAGGTTACAGTATAAGGTTACAGTGTAAGGTTACAGTGTAAGGTTACAGTATAAGGTTACAGTATTAGGTTACAGTATAAGGATGCTGGAAGCGAGTCTTGACAAGCTTTTCCCATGGGTAGACAAGACAAGGAACTCACTGCTGGGAGTCAAGAGAGAGAGAGAGAGAGAGAGAGAGAGAGAGAGAGAGAGAGAGAGAGAGAGAGAGAGAGAGAGATAATGGCAAAAATCAATTCACCGCTACTAGCAGAAATAACGGAGAGAGAGAGAGAGAGAGAGAGAGAGAGAGAGAGAGAGAGAGAGAGAGAGAGAGAGAGATAATGGCAAAAATCAATTCACCGCTACTAGCAGAAATAACGGAGAGAGAGAGAGAGAGAGATGAAATAAATCACGTTGCTTTGCTCTCTTATTCTCTCATTCCCTCTCTCTCTCTCTCTCTCTCTCTCTCTCTCTCTCTCTCTCTCTCTCTCTCTCTCTCTCTCTCTCTCTCTCTCTCTCTCTCTCTCTCTGTCTCTCTCTCTCTCTCTCTCTCTCTCTCTCTCTCTCTCTCTCTCTCTCTCTCTCTCTCTCTCTCTCTCTCTCTCTCTCTTTCACTATCTATCTCTCTATCTATCCCTCTCTCTCTATCTCTATCTCTATCTCTATCGCTATCAGTATCTCTATGTCTATCTCTATCTCTCTCTTTATCACAGAATACCTCATTAACATCAACCAGCAATAAGTCCTGCATAAAATTATCACATTTCTCTCTAACTCTAACTCAAGTGCCACTCAAGTACTACCCAAGTACCCCTCAAGTACGACTAGAGGACGACTTAAAGTTTTGGTGAGCCAAGCACAACCTTAAGGGCTCTCTCTCTCTCTCTCTCTCTCTCTCTCTCTCTCTTGTCTCCCTCACTCTCTCCTTTGTCTCCATCTCTCTCTCTCTCTCTCTCTCTCTCTCTCTCTCTCTCTCTCTCTCTCTCTCTCTCTCTTTACACAGGGTTTGACAAGGTTAAGGATCCCTAGCTTTATTGACAAGCTATTTACAGGTTAAGGATTCCTAACTTTGTTAGGTAAGACACATATGCAACAGTTAGACAACTTTATTCCGAAACGTTTCGCCTACACAGTAGGCTTCATCAGTCGAATACAGAAAGTAGGCAGGAACAGTAGAGATGTGAAGACGATGTAATCAGTCCATCACCCTTAAAGTCGTAGAATTTGAGGTTGTCAGTCCCTCGGCCTGGAGAAGTTCAGTTCCATAGTCAGGAACTATCTGAAGATCAAGCGACAGTGCGGAGACTTAAATACTGTCGGAAGGAGAGGTGCAGGGTAGTAGTAGTAGTAGTAGTAGTAGTGAGAGGCAACTTAGAGGTCATGTCCCTCTCAGATCCAACCCTTCTCACTTGAAAAGCTTGTCCAAGGTGTTTTCTGTACCAAGATGCCACTTTATTGGCAAGCTAAGAGCTGTTACCTACATCAGCTCATTTGAAAGCATTTTTATTGTTATGAGACATACAAGTAGGGAACAGGATGAAGTTGGAGCCATCTGTGGGCCAGCTGAGGGCCATCTGAGGGCCAGCTTTGTCATTTGATCAACTGACTTTAACTCGTTGACATCATTATGCTACCTCTCTCTCTCTACCTCTCTCTATACACACACACACAGCCTTAACGACCCTCTTGTAGTAGACAGACGTCAACCCTCATTAACCAACCAATCAGGAGTGCCATAGACGACTTCCTGTTGAGTGGGAAGTGAGCGAGACGTAATGGGAGTACCACAATATTCTCCCTCACAGTGAGAAACATCGCGAGAGCACCACAACACTCTCCCTGGAAGTGAGAGAAACATCGTGGGAATACCACAATACTCTCCCTGAAAGTGAGTGAAACATCGTGAGAGTACCACAATAATCTCCCTGGTAGTAAGAGAAACATCGTGGGAGTACCACAATACTCACCCAGGTATTGAGTGAAACATCGTGGGAGTACCACAATACTCTCCCTGGGAGTGAGAGAAACATCGTGGAAGTACCACAATGCTCACCCTGGTAGTGAGGGAAACATCGTGGGAGTACAACAATACTCACCCAGGTAGTGAGTGAAACATCGTGAGAGTACCACAATACTCACCCTGGTAGTGAGAGAAACATCGTGAGAGTACCACAATGCTCACCCTGGTACTGAGAGAAACATCGTGGGAGTCCCATAATACTCATCCTGGTATTGAGTGAAACATCGTGGGAGTACCACAGTACTCTCCCTGGTAGCGAGTGAAACATCATAGGAGTACCACAATACTCTCCCTGGAAGTGAGAGAAACATCGTGGGAGCACCACAAAATTCACAAAGGGAGTGAGAGAAACATCGTGGGAGTACCACAATACTCACCCTGGTACTGAGAGAAACATCGTGGGAGTCCCATAATACTCATCCTGGTATTGAGTGAAACATCGTGGGAGTACCACAGTACTCTCCATGGTAGCGAGTGAAACATCATAGTAGTACCACAATACTCTCCTTGGAAGTGAGAGAAACATCGTGGGAGTACCACAATACTCTCCCTGGAGGTGAGAGAAACATCGTGGGAGTACCACAATATTCACCCTCGTAGTGAGTGAAACATCGTGGGAGTACCACAAAATTCACCCAGGTAGTGAGAGAAACATCGTGGGAGTACCACAAAATTCACCCAGGTAGTGAGAGAAACATCGTGGGAGTACCACAATACTCACCCTGGTAGTGAGCGAAACATCATGGGAGTGCCAAAATACTCTCCCTGGAAGTGAGAGAAACATCGTGGGAGTACCACAATACTCTCCCTGGTAGTGAGAGAAACATCGTGGGAGTACCACAGTACTCTACCTGGTAGTGAGAGAAACATCGTGAAAGTACCACAATACTCACCCTGGTAGTGAGTGAAACATCGTGGGACTACCACAATACTCTCCAGGAAGTGAGAGAAACATCTTTGGAGTACCACAATATTCACCCTGCTAGTGAGTGAAACATCGTGGGAGTACCACAAAATTCACCCTGGTAGTAAGAGAAACATCGTGGGAGTACCACAATACTCACCATGGTAGTGAGTGAAACATCGTGGGAGTACCACAAAATTCACCCTGGTAGTGAGAGAAACATCGTGGGAGTACCACAATACTCACCCTGGTAGTGAGTGAAACATCGTGGGGGTACCACAATAATCACCCTCGTAGTGAAACATCGTGGGAATACCACAATATTCTCCCTGGTAGTGAGTGAAACATCGTGGGAATACCACAATATTCTCCCTGGTAGTGAGTGAAACATCGTGGGAGTCCCACAGTGCTCTCTCTGGTAGTGAGTTAAACATCGTGGAAGTACTACAATACTCTCCCTGGTAGTGAGAGAAACATCGTAAAAGTACCACAATGCTCTCCCTTGTAGTGAGAGAAACACCGTTGAAATACCACAATACTCACCCAGGTAGTGAGTGAAACATCGTGGGAGTACCACAATACTCACCATGGTAGTGAGAGAAACATCGTGGGAATATTACAATACTCACCCTGGTAGTGAGAGAAACATCGTGGGAATATTACAATACTCACACTGGTAGTGAGAGTAACATCGTGGAAGAACTACAATGCTCTCCCTGGTAGTGACAGAAACATCGTGGGAGTACCACAATACTCACCCTGGTAGTGAGTGAGACATCGCGAAAGTACCACAGTACTCTCCCTGGTAGTGTGTGAAACATCGTGGGAGTACGACAATTCTCACCCTGGTAGTGAGTGAAACATTGTGAGAGTACCACAATACTCTCCCTGGTAGTGAGAAAAACATCGTGGGAGTACCACAATACTCACCCTGGTAGTGGGGGAAACATCGTGGGAGTACCACAATACTCACTCTGGTAGTGAATGAAACATCGTGGGAGAACCACAACACTCACCCTGGTAGTGAGTGAAACATCGTGGGAGTACAACAATACTCACCCTGGTAGTGAGTGAAACATCGTGGGAGTACCACAACGCTCTCCCAGGAAGTGAGAGAAACATCGTGGGAGTACCACAATACTCTCCCAGGAAGTGAGAGAAACATCGTGGGAGTACCACAACCCTCTCCCAGGTAGTGAGAGAAACATCGTGGGAGTACCACAACACTCTCCCAGGTAGTGAGAGAAACATCGTGGGAGTTTACCTGGAGTTTACCTGGAGAGAGTTTCGGGGGTCAATGCCCCCGCGGCCCGGTCTGTGACCAGGCCTCCTGGTGGATCAGCGCCTGATCAACCAGGCTGTTGCTGCTGGCTGCACGCAAACCAACGTACGAGCCACAGCCCGGCTGATCAGGAACTGACTTTAGGTGCTTGTCCAGTGCCAGCTTGAAGACTGCCAGGGGTCTGTTGGTAATCCCCCTTATGTGTGCTGGGAGGCAGTTGAACAGTCTCGGGCCCCTGACACTTATTGTATGGTCTCTTAACGTGCTAGTGACACCCCTGCTTTTCATTGGGGGGATGGTGCATCGTCTGCCAAGTCTTTTGCTTTCGTAGTGAGTGATTTTCGTGTGCAAGTTCGGTACTAGTCCCTCTAGGATTTTCCAGGTGTATATAATCATGTATCTCTCCCTCCTGCGTTCCAGGGAATACAGGTTTAGGAACCTCAAGCGCTCCCAATAATTGAGGTGTTTTATCTCCGTTATGAGCGCCGTGAAAGTTCTCTGTACATTTTCTAGGTCGGCAATTTCACCTGCCTTGAAAGGTGCTGTTAGAGTGCAGCAATATTCCAGCCTAGATAGAACAAGTGACCTGAAGAGTGTCATCATGGGCTTGGCCTCCCTAGTTTTGAAGGTTCTCATTATCCATCCTGTCATTTTTCTAGCAGATGCGATTGATACAATGTTATGGTCCTTGAAGGTGAGATCCTCCGACATGATCACTCCCAGGTCTTTGACGTTGGTGTTTCGCTCTATTTTGTGGCCAGAATTTGTTTTGTACTCTGATGAAGATTTAATTTCCTCATGTTTACCATATCTGAGTAATTGAAATTTCTCATCGTTGAACTTCATATTGTTTTCTGCAGCCCACTGAAAGAGTTGGTTGATGTCCGCCTGGAGCCTTGCAGTGTCTGCAATGTCTACCTGGAGCCTTGCAGTGTCTGCAATGGAAGACACTGTCATGCAGATTCGGTTGTCATCTGCAAAGGAAGACACGGTGATGTGGCTGACATCCTTGTCTATGTCGGATATGAGGAAGAGGAACAAGATGGGAGCTAGTACTGTGCCTTGTGGAACAGAGCTTTTCACCGTAGCTGCCTCGGACTTTATTCTGTTGACGACTACTCTCTGTGGTCTGTTAGTGAGGAAATTATAGATCCATCGACCGACTTTTCCTGTTATTCCTTTAGCGCGCATTTTGTGCGCTATTACGCCATGGTCACACTTGTCGAAGGCTTTTGCAAAGTCTGTATATATTACATCTGCATTCTTTTTGTCTTCTAGTGCATTTAGGACCTTGTCGTAGTGATCCAGTAGTTGAGACAGACAGGAGCGACCTGTTCTAAACCCATGTTGCCCTGGGTTGTGTAACTGATGGGTTTCTAGATGGGTGGTGATCTTGCTTCTTAGGACCCTTTCAAAGATTTTTATGATATGGGATGTTAGTGCTATTGGTCTGTAGTTCTTTGCTGTTGCTTTACTGCCCCCTTTGTGGAGTGGGGCTATGTCTGTTGTTTTTAGTAACTGAGGGACGACCCCCGTGTCCATGCTCCCTCTCCATAGGATGGAAAAGGCTCGTGATAGGGGCTTCTTGCAGTTCTTGATGAACACAGAGTTCCATGAGTCTGGCCCTGGGGCAGAGTGCATGGGCATGTCATTTATCGCCTGTTCGAAGTAATTTGGCGTCAGGATAACATCGGATAGGCTTGTGTTAATCAAATTTTGTGGCTCTCTCATAAAAAATTCATTTTGATCTTCGACTCTCAGTCTGGTTAGTGGCTTGCTAAAAACTGAGTCATATTGGGACTTGAGTAGCTCACTCATTACCTTGCTGTCATCTGTGTAGGACCCATCTTGTTTAAGTAGGGGCCCAATACTGGGCGTTGTTCTCGATTTTGATTTGGCATAGGAGAAGAAATACTTAGGGTTTCTTTCGATTTCATTTATGGCTTTTAGTTCTTCCCGCGATTCCTGACTCCTAAAGGATTCTTTTAGCTTAAGTTCGATGCTTGCTATTTCTCTGTACCACAATACTCTCCAAGGAAGTGAGAGAAACATCGTGGGAGTACCACAATACTCTCCCAGGAAGTGAGAGAAACATCGTGGGAGTACCACAATATTCTCCCAGGAAGTGAGAGAAACATCGTGGGAGAACCACAATACTCTCCCAGGAAGTGAGAGAAACATCGTGGGAGAACCACAATACTCTCCCAGGAAGTGAGAGAAACATCGTGGGAGAACCACAATACTCTCCCAGGAAGTGAGAGAAACATCGTGGGAGAACCACAATACTCTCCCAGGAAGTGAGAGAAACATCGTGGGAGTACCACAGTACTCTCCCAGGTAGTGAGAGAAACATCGTGGGAGTACCACAATACTCTCCCAGGAAGTGAGAGAAACATCGTGGGAGCACCACAATACTCTCCCAGGTAGTGAGAGAAACATCGTGGGAGTACCACAATACTCTCCCAGGAAGTGAGAGAAACATCGTGGGAGAACCACAATACTCTCCCAGGAAGTGAGAGAAACATCGTGGGAGTACCACAATACTCTCCCAGGTAGTGAGAGAAACATCGTGGGAGTACCACAATACTCTCCCAGGAAGTGAGAGAAACATCGTGGGAGAACCACAATTCTCTCCCAGGAAGTGAGAGAAACATCGTGGGAGTACCACAATACTCTCCCAGGAAGTGAGAGAAACATCGTGGGAGAACCACAATACTCTCCCAGGAAGTGAGAGAAACATCGTGGGAGTACCACAATACTCTCTCAGGTAGTGAGAGAAACATCGTGGGAGTACCACAATACTCTCCCAGGAAGTGAGAGAAACATCGCGGGAGAACCACAATACTCTCCCAGGAAGTGAGAGAAACATCGCGGGAGAACCACAATACTCTCCCAGGAAGTGAGAGAAACATCGTGGGAGTACCACAATACTCTCCCAGGAAGTGAGAGAAACATCGTGGGAGAACCACAATACTCTCCCAGGAAGTGAGAGAAACATCGTGGGAGTACCACAATACTCTCTCAGGTAGTGAGAGAAACATCGTGGGAGTACCACAATACTCTCCCAGGAAGTGAGAGAAACATCGCGGGAGAACCACAATACTCTCCCAGGAAGTGAGAGAAACATCGTGGGAGAACCACAATACTCTCCCAGGAAGTGAGAGAAACATCGTGGGAGTACCACAATACTCTCCCAGGAAGTGAGAGAAACATCGTGGGAGAACCACAATACTCTCCCAGGAAGTGAGAGAAACATCGTGGGAGTACCACAATACTCTCTCAGGTAGTGAGAGAAACATCGTGGGAGAATCACAATACTCTCCCAGGAAGTGAGAGAAACATCGTGGGAGAACCACAATACTCTCCCAGGAAGTGAGAGAAACATCGTGGGAGAACCACAATACTCTCCCAGGAAGTGAGAGAAACATCGCGGGAGAACCACAATACTCTCCCAGGAAGTGAGAGAAACATCGCGGGAGAACCACAATACTCTCCCAGGAAGTGAGAGAAACATCGCGGGAGAACCACAATACTCTCCCAGGTAGTAATTACGAATTTGTTTCATAATTGACTAGTATTTATTTCATGGATATACACATTACAGTATACATGTTGTGGTTCGTTATACTGTGGTTACGTATTGTTATTATCGGTAGTTAGTGTTTACTGAGTGGTCGTTAAGATAGTGGTTGTTAACTAAGGTAGTGGTTGTTAACTAAGGTAGTGGTTAACTAAAACTGTGGTTGTTAACTAAGACGGTGGTTGTTAGCTAAGATAGTGGTTGTTAACTAAGACAGTGGTTGTTAACTAGGACTGTGGTTGTTAACTAAGATAGCAGTTGTTTACTGTGATAGCGGTTGTTAACTAAGATAGTGGTTGTCATCTAAGACAGTGAATGTTAACTATAATTGTCGTTCTTAACTAATATAGTGTTAACTATGATAGTAGTTCTTAACTAAGATAGTGGTTGTTAACTAAGATAGTTCTTGTTAACTATGATAGTGGATGTTAACTATGATAGTAGTAGTTAAGTAAGATAGTAGTTGTTAACTATGATAGTGGTTGTTAATTATGATAGTGGATGTTAACTATAGTAGTGGTTAACTACGATAGTGGTTATTAACTATGATAGAGGTTGTTATCTATGAGAGTGGTTGTTAACTATGAGAGTGGTTGTTAACTAACATAGATGTTAACTATGATAGTGGTCGTTAACTAAGATAGTAGTTAACTATGATAGTATTTGTTAACTGTGATAGTGGTAGTTAATTATGACAGTAGTTGTTAACTATGATAGTGGTTGTTAATTAAGATAGTGGTTAACTATGACAGTGATTGTTAACTATAATTGTGGTTATTAACTTAATGGTTGTTAACTATGATAGTGGTTGTTAACTATGATAGCGGTTGTTAACTATGAGAGTGGTTGTTAACTAACATAGATGTTAACTATGATAGTGGTCGTTAACTAAGATAGTAGTTAACTATGATAGTATTTGTTAACTGTGATAGTGGTAGTTAATTATGACAGTAGTTGTTAACTATGATAGTGGTTGTTAATTAAGATAGTGGTTAACTATGACAGTGATTGTTAACTATAATTGTGGTTATTAACTTAATGGTTGTTAACTATGATAGTGGTTGTTAACTATGATAGCGGTTGTTAACTATGAGAGTGGTTGTTAAATAAGACAGTGGTTGTTAACAAAGATAGTGGCTGTTAACTACGACAGTGGTTGTTATATAAGATACTGGTTGTTAACTATGATAGCGGTTGTTAACTATGATAGTGGTTGTTAACTTAGATATTGGTTGTTAACCGTTATATTGGTCATTAAGATAGTGGTTGCTAACTATGATAAAGATTGACTAAGATAGTGGTTGTTAACTAAGATAATGGTTGTTAAATATGTTAGTGTTTGTTAACTATGATAGTAATTGTTAACTATGATACAGGATGTTAACTATGATAGTGGTTGTTAACTAAGAGAGTGGTCGCTAATCTGATAATGGTTGTTACCTATGAAAATGGTTGTTAACTAAGACAGTGGTTGTTAACTGAGAAAGTGGATGTTAACTATGATAGTGGTTAACTATGACAGTGGTTGTTAACTAAGAGAGTGGTTGTTAACTGTGATAGAGGTCATTAATATAGTGGTTGTTATCTATGATAGAGTTTAACTAAGATAGTGGTTGTTAACTAAGATAATGGTTGTTAAATATGTTACTGTTTGTTAACTATGATAGAGGTTGTTAACTATGATAGAGGATGTTAACTATGATAGTGGTTGTTAACTAAGATAGTGGTCGTTAATCTGATAATGGTTGTCACCTATGGTAATAGTTGTTAACTAAGAGAGTGTTTGTTAACTATAATAGTGGTTAACTATGATAGTGGTTGTTAACTAAGATAGTGGTTGTTAACTAAGAGAGTGGGTGTTAACTACGATAGTGGTTGTTAACTATGATAGTGGTTGTTAACTGTGATAGTGGTTGCTAACTAAGACAGTGGTTGTTAACTATGCTAGCGGTTGTTAACTGTGATAGTGGTTGTTAACTAAGATAGTGGTGGTTAACTATGAAACTGGCTGTTAACTATGATAGTGATTGTTAACAGTGATAGTGGTTGTTAACTAACATAGTGGTTATTAACTATGATAGTGGATGTTTTCTATGATAGTGGTTGCTAACTCTGATAGTGGTTGTTAACTATGAAATTGGTTGTTAACTATGAGAGTGGTTGTTAACTATGATAGTAGTTGTTAACTGTGATAGTGGTTGTTAATTATGATAGTGGTTGTTAACTATGATAGTGGTTGTTAACTATGATATTGGTTGTTAACTATGATAGTGGTTGTTAACAATGATAGTGATTGTTAACTATGATAGTCGTTAACTGTGATAGTGGTTGTTAACTATGATAGTGACTGTTAACTATGATAGTTGTTGTTAACTAAGATACTGGTTGTTAACTATGACAGTGGCTGTTAAGTATGACAGTGGTTGTTAACTATGAGAGTGGTTGTTAACTATGAGAGTGGTTGTTAACTATGAGAGTGGTTGTTAACTATGACAGTGGTTGTTAACTATGATAGTGGTTGTTAACTATAATAGTGGTTGTTAACTATGCTAGTGGTAGTTAACTATGACAATTGTTGTTAACTATGATAGTGGTTGTTAACTATGAGAGTGGTTGTTAACTATGACAGTGGTTGTTAACTATGACAGTGGTTGTTAACTATGACAGTGGTTGTTAGCTATGACAGTTGTTGTTAACTATGATTGTGGTTGTTAACCATGATAGTTGTTGTTAACTATGGTAGATGTTCTTAACTATGATAGTGGTTGTTAACTATGATTGTGGTTGTTAACCATGATAGTTGTTGTTAACTATGCTAGATGTTGTTAACTATGATAGTGGTTGTTAACTATGATAATGATTGTTAACTATGGTAGTTGTTGTTAACTATGATAGTGGTTGTTAACTATGATAGTGGTTGTTAACTATGATAGTGATTGTTAACTACGATAGTGGTTGATAACTAAGATAGTGGTTGTTAACTATGACAGAGGTTGTTAACTATGACAGTTGCTGTTAACTATGACAGTGGTTGTTAACTATGACAGTTGTTGTTAACCATGACAGTGGTTGTTAACTATGAGAGTGGTTGTTAACTATGACAGAGGTTGTTAACTATGACAGTGGCTGTTAACTATGACAGTGGTTGTTAACTATGACAGTTGTTGTTAACTATGACAGTGGTTGTTAACTATGAGAGTGGTTGTTAACTATGACAGTGGTTGTTAACTATGACAGTGGTTGTTAACTATGACAGTGGTTGTTAACTATGAGAGTGGTTGTTAACTATGACAGTGGTTGTTAACTATGACAGTGGTTGTTAACTATGACAGTGGTAGTTAACTATGATAGTGGTTGTTAGCTATGATAGTTGTTGTTAACTATGATAGTGGTTGTTAACTATGACAGTGGTTGTTAACTATGACAGTGGTTGTTAACTATGACAGTGGCAGTTAACTATGATAGTGGTTGTTAGTTATGATAGTTGTTGTTAACTATGATAGTGGTTGTTAACTATGACAGTGGTTGTTAACTAAGAGAGTGGTTGTTAACTGTGATAGTGGTTGCTATCTATGACAGAGTTTAACTAAGATAGTGGTTGTTAACTAAGATAATGGTTGTTAAATATGTTACTCTTTGTTAACTATGATAGTGGTTGGTAACTACGACAGTGGTTGTTAACTATGACAGTGATTCTTAACTAAGAGAGTGATTATTAACTGTGATAGTGGTCATTAAGATAGTGGTTGTTAGTTATGATAGAGGATGTTAACTATGATAGTGGTTGTTAACTAAGATAGTGGTCGTTAATCTGATAATGGTTGTCACCTATGGTAATAGTTGTTAACTAAGAGAGTGTTTGTTAACTATAATAGTGGTTAACTATGATAGTGGTTGTTAACTAAGATAGTGGTTGTTAACTAAGATAGTGGGTGTTAACTACGATACTGGTTGTTAACTATAATAGTGGTTGTTAACTGTGATAGTGGTTGCTAACTAAGACAGTGGTTGTTAACTATGCTAGCGGTTGTTAACTGTGATAGTGGTTGTTAACTAAGATAGTGGTGGTTAACTATGAAACTGGCTGTTAACTATGATAGTGATTGTTAACAGTGATAGTGGTTGTTAACTAACATAGTGGTTATTAACTATGATAGTGGATGTTTTCTATGATAGTGGTTGCTAACTCTGATAGTGGTTGTTAACTATGAAATTGGTTGTTAACTATGAGAGTGGTTGTTAACTATGATAGTAGTTGTTAACTGTGATAGTGGTTGTTAATTATGATAGTGGTTGTTAACTATGAAAGTGGTTGTTAACTATGATAGTGGTTGTTAGCTATGATAGTGGTTGTTAACAATGATAGTGATTGTTAACTATGATAGTCGTTAACTGTGATAGTGGTTGTTAACTATGATAGTGACTGTTAACTATGATAGTTGTTGTTAACTAAGATACTGGTTGTTAACTATGACAGTGGCTGTTAAGTATGACAGTGGTTGTTAACTATGATAGTGGTTGTTAACTATGAGAGTGGTTGTTAACTATGAGAGTGGTTGTTAACTATGACAGTGGTTGTTAACTATGATAGTGGTTGTTAACTATGATAGTGGTTGTTAAGTATGCTAGTGGTTGTTAACTATGACAATTGTTGTTAACTATGATAGTGGTTGTTAACTATGAGAGTGGTTGTTAACTATGACAGCGGTTGTTAACTATGACAGTGGTTGTTAACTATGACAGTGGTTGTTAACTATGACAGTGGTAGTTAACTATGATAGTGGTTGTTAGCTATGACAGTTGTTGTTAACTATGATTGTGGTTGTTAACCATGATAGTTGTTGTTAACTATGGTAGATGTTGTTAACTATGATAGTGGTTGTTAACTATGATTGTGGTTGTTAACCATGATAGTTGTTGTTAACTATGGTAGATGTTGTTAACTATGATAGTGGTTGTTAACTATGATAGTGATTGTTAACTATGGTAGTTGTTGTTAACTATGATAGTGGTTGTTAACTATGACAGTTGTTGTTAACTATGACAGTGGTTGTTAGCTATGATAGTGGTTGTTAACTATGATAGTGGTTGTTAACTATGATAGTGATTGTTAACTACGATAGTGGTTGATAACTAAGATAGTGGTTGTTAACTATGACAGAGGTTGTTAACTATGACAGTGGCTGTTAACTATGACAGTGGTTGTTAATTATGACAGTTGTTGTTAACTATGACAGTGGTTGTTAACTATGAGAGTGGTTGTTAACTATGACAGAGGTTGTTAACTATGACAGTGGCTGTTAACTATGACAGTGGTTGTTAACTATGACAGTTGTTGTTAACTATGACAGTGGTTGTTAACTATGACAGTGGTTGTTAACTATGACAGTGGTTGTTAACTATGACAGTGGTTGTTAACTATGACAGTGGTTGTTAACTATGAGAGTGGTTGTTAACTATGACAGTGGTTGTTAACTATGACAGTGGTTGTTAACTATGACAGTGGTAGTTAACTATGATAGTGGTTGTTAGCTATGATAGTTGTCGTTAACTATGATAGTGGTTGTTAACTATTATAGTGGTTGTTAACTATGATAGTGATTGTTAACTATGGTAGTTGTTGTTAACTATGATAGTGGTTTTAACTATGACCGTTGTTGTTAACTATGACAGTGGTTGTTAACTATGATAGTGGTTGTTAACTATGATAGTGGTTGTTAACTATGATAGTGATTGTTAACTACGATAGTAGTTGATAACTAAGATAGTGGTTGTTAACTATGACAGTGGTTGTTAACTATGACAGTGGCTGCTAACTATGACAGTGGTTGTTACCTATGACAGTTGTTGTTAACTATGATAGTGGTTGTTAACTATGAGAGTGGTTGTTAACTATGACAGTGGTTGTTAACTATGACAGTGGTTGTTAACTATGACAGTGGTTGTTAACTATGACAGTGGTAGTTAACTATGATAGTGGTTGTTAGTTATGATAGTTGTTGTTAACTATGATAGTGGTTGTTAACTATGACAGTGGTTGTTAACTAAGAGAGTGGTTGTTAACTGTGATAGTGGTTGCTATCTATGACAGAGTTTAACTAAGATAGTGGTTGTTAACTATGATAATGGTTGTTAAATATGTTACTGTTTGTTAACTATGTTAGTGGTTGGTAACTACGACAGTGGTTGTTAACTATGACAGTGGTTCTTAACTAAGAGAGTGATTATTAACTGTGATAGTGGTCATTAAGATAGTGGTTGTTAGCTATGATAGAGGTTAACTAAGATAGTGGTTGTTAACTAAAATAATGGTTGTTAAATATGTTAGTGGTTGGTAACAATGATAGTGGTTGTTAACTATGACAGTTGTTGTTAACTATGATAATTGTAGTTAATCTGATAGTGGTTGTTAATTATGATAATAGTTGTTAACTAAGAGAGTTGTTGTTAACTAAAGTAGTGGTTGTTAACTATGATAGTGGTTGTTAACTATGACAGTGGCTGTTAAGTATGACAGTGGTTGTTAACTATGATAGTGGTTGTTAACTATGAGAGTGGTTGTTAACTATGAGAGTGGTTGTTAACTATGACAGTGGTTGTTAACTATGATAGTGGTTGTTAACTATGATAGTGGTTGTTAAGTATGCTAGTGGTTGTTAACTATGACAATTGTTGTTAACTATGATAGTGGTTGTTAACTATGAGAGTGGTTGTTAACTATGACAGCGGTTGTTAACTATGACAGTGGTTGTTAACTATGACAGTGGTTGTTAACTATGACAGTGGTAGTTAACTATGATAGTGGTTGTTAGCTATGACAGTTGTTGTTAACTATGATTGTGGTTGTTAACCATGATAGTTGTTGTTAACTATGGTAGATGTTGTTAACTATGATAGTGGTTGTTAACTATGATTGTGGTTGTTAACCATGATAGTTGTTGTTAACTATGGTAGATGTTGTTAACTATGATAGTGGTTGTTAACTATGATAGTGATTGTTAACTATGGTAGTTGTTGTTAACTATGATAGTGGTTGTTAACTATGACAGTTGTTGTTAACTATGACAGTGGTTGTTAGCTATGATAGTGGTTGTTAACTATGATAGTGGTTGTTAACTATGATAGTGATTGTTAACTACGATAGTGGTTGATAACTAAGATAGTGGTTGTTAACTATGACAGAGGTTGTTAACTATGACAGTGGCTGTTAACTATGACAGTGGTTGTTAATTATGACAGTTGTTGTTAACTATGACAGTGGTTGTTAACTATGAGAGTGGTTGTTAACTATGACAGAGGTTGTTAACTATGACAGTGGCTGTTAACTATGACAGTGGTTGTTAACTATGACAGTTGTTGTTAACTATGACAGTGGTTGTTAACTATGACAGTGGTTGTTAACTATGACAGTGGTTGTTAACTATGACAGTGGTTGTTAACTATGACAGTGGTTGTTAACTATGAGAGTGGTTGTTAACTATGACAGTGGTTGTTAACTATGACAGTGGTTGTTAACTATGACAGTGGTAGTTAACTATGATAGTGGTTGTTAGCTATGATAGTTGTCGTTAACTATGATAGTGGTTGTTAACTATTATAGTGGTTGTTAACTATGATAGTGATTGTTAACTATGGTAGTTGTTGTTAACTATGATAGTGGTTTTAACTATGACCGTTGTTGTTAACTATGACAGTGGTTGTTAACTATGATAGTGGTTGTTAACTATGATAGTGGTTGTTAACTATGATAGTGATTGTTAACTACGATAGTAGTTGATAACTAAGATAGTGGTTGTTAACTATGACAGTGGTTGTTAACTATGACAGTGGCTGCTAACTATGACAGTGGTTGTTACCTATGACAGTTGTTGTTAACTATGATAGTGGTTGTTAACTATGAGAGTGGTTGTTAACTATGACAGTGGTTGTTAACTATGACAGTGGTTGTTAACTATGACAGTGGTTGTTAACTATGACAGTGGTAGTTAACTATGATAGTGGTTGTTAGTTATGATAGTTGTTGTTAACTATGATAGTGGTTGTTAACTATGACAGTGGTTGTTAACTAAGAGAGTGGTTGTTAACTGTGATAGTGGTTGCTATCTATGACAGAGTTTAACTAAGATAGTGGTTGTTAACTATGATAATGGTTGTTAAATATGTTACTGTTTGTTAACTATGTTAGTGGTTGGTAACTACGACAGTGGTTGTTAACTATGACAGTGGTTCTTAACTAAGAGAGTGATTATTAACTGTGATAGTGGTCATTAAGATAGTGGTTGTTAGCTATGATAGAGGTTAACTAAGATAGTGGTTGTTAACTAAAATAATGGTTGTTAAATATGTTAGTGGTTGGTAACAATGATAGTTGTTGTTAACTATGACAGTTGTTGTTAACTATGATAATTGTAGTTAATCTGATAGTGGTTGTTAATTATGATAATAGTTGTTAACTAAGAGAGTTGTTGTTAACTAAAGTAGTGGTTGTTAACTATGATAGTGGTTGTTAACTAAGATAGTGGTTGTTATCTAAGATAGTGGGTGTTAACTAAGATAGTGGGTGTTAACTATGATAGTGGTTGTTAACTAAGACAGTGGTTGTCAGCTATGATAGTGTTTGCTAACTAAGATAGTGGTTGTTAACTATGTTAGCGGTTGTTAACTGTGATAGTGGTTGTTAACTAACATAGTGGTTGTTAACTGTGATAGTGGTTGCTAACTTTGATAGTGGTTGTTAACTATGAAATTGGTTGTTAACTATGACAGGGGTTGTTAACTATGATAGTGGTTGTTAACTGTGATAGTGGTTGTTAATTATGATAGTGGTTCTTAACTATGATAGTGGTTGTTAACTATGATAGTGGTTGTTAACTATGATAGTGGTTGTTAACTGTCATAGTGGTTGTTAACTATGATAGTGGTTGTTAACTATGATAGTAGTTGTTAACTATGATATTGGTTGCTAACTATGATAGTGGTTTTTAACTATGAGAGTGGTTGATAACTGTGATAGTGGTTGTTAACTATGATAGTGTTTGTTAACGATGACAGTGATATTTAACTATGATAGTGGTTGTTAACTAAGATAGTGGTTGTTAACTATGACAGTAGTTGTTAACTATGACAGTGGATGTTAACTATGACAGTAGTTGTTAACTATGACAGTGGTTGTTAACTATGATAGTGGTTGTTAACTATGATAGTGGTTGTTGACTATGATAGTGGTTAACTATGACAGTGGTTGTTAACTATGACAGTGGTTGTTAACTATGATAGTGGTTGTTAACTATGACAGTGGCTGTTAACTGTGACAGTGGCTGATAACTATGATAGTGGTTGTCAACTATGATAGTGGTTGTTAACTATGACAGTGGTTGTTAACTATGATAGTGGTTGATAACTATGATAGTGGTTGTCAACTATGATAGTGGTTGTTAACTATGACAGTGGTTGTTAACTATGATAGTGGTTGTTAACTATGATAGTGGATGTTAACTATGACAGTGGTTGTTAACTATGACAGTGGTTGTTAGCTATGACAGTGGTTGTTAACTATGACAGTGGTTGTTAACTATGATAGTGGTTGTTAGCTGTGATAGTTGTTTTTAACTATGATAGTGGTTGTTAACTATGATAGTGGTTGTTAACTATGATAGTGGTTGCTAACTATGGTAGTGGTTGTTAACTATGATAGTGGTTGTTAACTATGATAG
Source organism: Cherax quadricarinatus (assembly GCF_038502225.1). Classification (NCBI taxonomy): domain Eukaryota; kingdom Metazoa; phylum Arthropoda; class Malacostraca; order Decapoda; family Parastacidae; genus Cherax; species Cherax quadricarinatus. The sequence continues at coordinate 77,849,273 of NC_091295.1, read as the reverse complement.
TGGTTGTTAACTATTATAGTGGTTGTTAACTATGGTAGTTGTTGTTAGCTATTATAGTTTTGTTAACTACGATAGTGGTTGTTAACTATGATAATGGTTGTTAACTATGGTAGTTGTTGTTAACTATGATAGTGGTTGTTAACTATGATAGTGGTTGTTAACTATTATAGTGGTTGTTAACTATGATAGTGGTTGTTAACTATGATGGTGGTTGTTAACTCTGATAGTGGTTGTTAACTATGATAGTGGTTGTTAACTATGGTAGATGTTGTTAACTATGATAGTGGTTGCTAACTATGATAGTGGTTGTTAACTATGATAATGGTTGTTAACTATGATAGTGGTTGTTAACTATGATAGTGGTTGTTAACTATGATAGTGATTGTTAACTATGATAGTGGTTGTTAACTAAGATAGTGGTTGTTAACTATGACAGTGGTTGTTAACTATGACAGTTGTTGTTAACTATGACAGTGGTTGTTAACTATGACATTTGTTGTTAACTATGATAGCGGTTGTTAACTATGATAGTCATTGTTAACTATGATATTGGTTATTAACTTTGATAGTGGTTGTTAACTACGATAGTGGCTGTTAACTATGACAGTGGTTAACTATGACAGTGGTTGTTAACTATGACAGTGTATGTTAACTATGATAGTGGTTGTTAACTAAGATAGTTTTCGTTAATCTGATAATAGTTGTTACCTATGGTAATGGGGGGTAACTAAGGTAATGTTTGTTAACTAAGATAGTTTTCGTTAATCTTATAATAGTTGTTACCTATGGTAATGGGGGGTAACTAAGGTAATGTTTGTTAACTATAATAGTGGTTGTTAACTATGATAGTGGTTGTTAACTAAGATAGTGGTTGTTAACTAAGATAGTGGGTGTTAACTAAGATAGTGGGTGTTAACTATGATAGTGGTTGTTAATTATGATAGTAGTTGTTAACTGTGATAGTGGTTGTTAAATAAGATAGTGGTTGTTAACTATGATAGCGGTTGTTAAATAAGACAGTGGTTGTCAGCTAAGATAGTGTTTGCTAACTAAGATAGTGGTTGTTAACTATGTTAGCGGTTGTTAACTGTGATAGTGGTTGTTAACTAACATAGTGGTTGTTAACTATGATAGTGGTTGCTAACTTTGATAGTGGTTGTTAACTATGAAATTGGTTGTTAACTATGACAGGGGTTGTTAACTATGATAGTGGTTGTTAACTGTGATAGTGGTTGTTAATTATGATAGTGGTTGTTAACTATGATGGTGGTTGTTAACTATGATAGTGGTTGTTAACTATGATAGTGGTTGTTAACTGTCATAGTGGTTGTTAACTATGATAGTGGTTGTTAACTATGATAGTAGTTGTTAACTATGATATTGGTTGCTAACTATGATAGTGGTTTTTAACTATGAGAGTGGTTGTTAACTGTGATAGTGGTTGTTAACTATGATAGTGTTTGTTAACGATGACAGTGATATTTAACAATGATAGTGGTTGTTAACTAAGATAGTGGTTGTTAACTATGACAGTAGTTGTTAACTATGACAGTGGTTGTTAACTATGACAGTAGTTGTTAACTATGACAGTGGTTGTTAACTATGATAGTGGTTGTTAACTATGATAGTGGTTGTTGACTATGATAGTGGTTAACTATGACAGTGGTTGTTAACTATGACAGTGGTTGTTAACTAAGATAGTGGTTGTTAACTATGACAGTGGCTGTTAACTGTGACAGTGGTTGATAACTATGATAGTGGTTGTCAACTATGATAGTGGTTGTTAACTATGACAGTGGTTGTTAACTATGATAGTGGTTGATAACTATGATAGTGGTTGTCAACTATGATAGTGGTTGTTAACTATGACAGTGGTTGTTAACTATGATAGTGGTTGTTAACTATGATAGTGGATGTTAACTATGACAGTGGTTGTTAACTATGACAGTGGTTGTTAACTATGACAGTGGTTGTTAACTATGACAGTGGTTGTTAACTATGATAGTGGTTGTTAGCTGTGATAGTTGTTATTAACTATGATAGTGGTTGTTAACTATGATAGTGGTTGTTAACTATGATAGTGGTTGCTAACTATGGTAGTGGTTGTTAACTATGATAGTGGTTGTTAACTATGATAGTGGTTGTTAACTATTATAGTGGTTGTTAACTATGGTAGTTGTTGTTAGCTATTATAGTTTTGTTAACTACGATAGTGGTTGTTAACTATGATAATGGTTGTTAACTATGGTAGTTGTTGTTAACTATGATAGTGGTTGTTAACTATGATAGTGGTTGTTAACTATTATAGTGGTTGTTAACTATGATAGTGGTTGTTAACTATGATGGTGGTTGTTAACTCTGATAGTGGTTGTTAACTATGATAGTGGTTGTTAACTATGGTAGATGTTGTTAACTATGATAGTGGTTGCTAACTATGATAGTGGTTGTTAACTATGATAATGGTTGTTAACTATGATAGTGGTTGTTAACTATGATAGTGGTTGTTAACTATGATAGTGATTGTTAACTATGATAGTGGTTGTTAACTAAGATAGTGGTTGTTAACTATGACAGTGGTTTTAACTATGACAGTTGTTGTTAACTATGACAGTGGTTGTTAACTATGACATTTGTTGTTAACTATGATAGCGGTTGTTAACTATGATAGTCATTGTTAACTATGATATTGGTTATTAACTTTGATAGTGGTTGTTAACTACGATAGTGGCTGTTAACTATGACAGTGGTTAACTATGACAGTGGTTGTTAACTATGACAGTGTATGTTAACTATGACAGTGGTTCTTAACTATGATAGTGGATGTTAACTATGATAGTGGTTGTTAACTATGATAGTGGTTGTTAACTATGATAGTGGTTCTTAACTATGACAGGGTATGTTAACTATGACAGTGGTTCTTAACTATGATAGTGGTTGTTAACTATGATAGTGGTTGTTAACTATGTCAGTGGTTGTTAACTATGATAGTGGTTCTTAACTATGACAGTGTTTGTTAACTATGACAGTGGTTGTTAACTATGACATTGGTTGTAAACTATGATAGTGGTTGTTA